>NW_009714032.1:0-15835 GCF_000703405.1 Apaloderma vittatum | reverse complement strand
GACACGCTCCAGCACATCCAGATCTTGCTTGCAGTGTGGGCTCCAGACTCCAGGCAGCTACCTCAATGGATGTGCCACCAATGCAGGTGGCTCTGTTAGAGTAGGTCCCCTCATTTCCCATAGGGCTGAAGAGAGGCAGATGGTCTCCAGCGCCCTCCACTGATGCTTGGAGGTCCCCTCAGAAGGGATACATTTCCCCATTGGAAATGTATCCTCCCCTTGCGATCAAGGATCCTGCACAGGGACAAGGACATGTAGCAGACCCTGGGGTGTCCAACCGCTCCGCGAAAGCCACATCAACATTCCTCTCTCCTAGTGGGGAAGCCACGACAGGTGAATCCTTTGCCCAGAACTCTGCTAACCGAATGTGGCCACCCCCTGAGCAACTTCCCTTCCTTGCAGCCTTTTTACTTGGCCTTGCAATTTGCAGTGTGCAGTGACAGGATGGTACCAGAGAGCCAGCTGCCCCCCCTCCTCCCTGGAGTCACAACCTGCTTTGCAATCCCATCCCAAGGTGCTCAGGCCCATTTGCTCATTTGGGACTTGATGGACTTGTTCAACAGGCCGTGAGGAACAGCCACCGTGCCAGGGCATTGCACCTGCACCCAATTTGCAAACAGGTTGTGCTGGCACCCACGTGTCAACTCGTCCGACTGCCAGGCGACAAAATGCACTCAGTCATGAAACAGGAGAAGGAGAAGAACCGCATCTGGCTGGGAGTGATGGAGCTGTTCACCTAAGGAAGGTCTTAAGAAAGGCATCACATCCTTTTGCATCCTAGCAGAAGAGGTCTGCAGGCATCTGCCAGCACTTGGCTCACAGCCCACATCTCGGTGCTGGACTTTCAGCCTCACTAATGGCATTGCAGGAGTGCTCAGGGAACCAGGGTGACTGCTTCAGCAGTCCCAGACATGGATGAGGTTGTGCAGAGAGGTTCACAGCCCAGGCAAATGGTTGATCAGAGACATCCTTCCAAAATAAACCTTCTTTCCAAAAGCAGAGATGGTGGCAAATCCTCACCGTGAAGGACATGTACCAAGGTCCTTCCCAGTGCGTGTCCCAGATGACTTCTCCCTCCATCCATGCACTTGGGCTTGCACTTGGACTCCTCTCCCAGCGGTGGCCAGCTGTTTTCCAACCTGCTAGCCCGAGTTTGGGTGAGAAAAGGATGAAAGGATGTTAAACAAGCATCGAGCTTTTACCCATGGGCAGGGATGGAGCTGGAGCTGTGAGTGGGTGGCTGGATGAAAGGCAGATGGTGACCAGGCTCTTTCTTGTCCTTAAAAATGCAAGTCACGGGAGGAGAGCCTGATTCCCCACCCATCTCATGCTCTGTGGCTCAGCTGACACAAGGGGAACTTCAAAGTGAATAGAAAACATCTGCATCCCCTGGAAAGCCCCATGAATTAAAACTAGGACCTTGCCTTGCATGGTTGTGTGTGCCTGGGTGGAAATCCTGGCTTGGTGACAGGGACCCCAATGCTCCCACCACGAGCCTGGGACTCTGCTCCCATCCCTTGGTGTGGTTCTGGGGTGTTCCTAGGGTGTTGTCAGAGCTCCTACATTTTCTCCAGGGATGGACATTGGGACCCCCTGTTCCTTGCTGCCACGTCCCCTTAGCACCAGCAGAGGACTCTGCTGCAGCAGGGTTCAGCCTATTCAGATAAATGGTTTCCTTATTTAAAATCAGGATGCTGGCCTGGTTTTCCTACACTTTGGGGACCTCAGTCTTCCACGAGTCTTCCAAGGTCTCCTGCTGGTTATCTCACCAGCTGGCATCTCAGCTGGAATCCCCCCAACTCCTTTCTTTCCAAGTTCAAAGGTAGGAGCTTGGTGGTTTGAGGGATGCCCTAGGATTTGGGGGGTGCAGGGCTGGAAATGGGGCTGGGACACGTTGCTTTTCCACGGTGGGTGGTATAAGCAGAGGATCAGGATCTGGTGAGGGATCTCCTGCTCTACCACCAGCAGTATCAAGTGGGGCTGCAAACCCCACACACTCAAGATGTTTAGGTTGTGGGTTTTTTGGGGGGGAGAGTGATGTTTCAAGGCATCATTTGCTGAAAAGGCAGAGTTCTCTAGTGCCAAGATGAGATGTGGAATCACAGGATGGTTGGGGTTGGAAGGGACCTCTGAAGATCATCTAATCCCACCTCCTTGCCAAAGCAGAGAGTAGATCCCACAGGAACGTGTCCAGGCGGGGTTGGAAAGTCTCCAGAGACGGAGACTCCACATCCCCTCTGGGCAGCCTGGGCCAGGGCTCTGGCGCCCTTCCAGTATGGAATTATTTCCTTACATTGAGGTTGAACCTCATGTTTTCCAGTTTGTGACCATTGCCCCTTGTCCCATCACTGGACACCTCTGAGAAGACCCTGGCCCCATCCTCCTGCCCTTTAGAGATTTGTAAGACCTTGCGGCTGATGAGCTATGGCGAGGTAACTTGCAGCTCATCAGAAGGACTGGAACAGTTGCTGTTCTTGTATAAATTAGGAGGTTTTCGGGGTGCAGAGGGCTGCTTTGCATGCTTGCCCATGTCCTTGGGGAGGGCAGGCAGTGGGCAGGGCTCAGGCACGAGGACTCAAATCTTCCTGTTCTCCTTGGGAGTGAAAAAGATGCTTTGTGGGCACATATGTACTTATATACATGTGCACGGGTGCATTCACAACACATGCTTCCCAAAACAGGCCCCAAGATGTTGCCATTTAGCTTAAAATTGCAGGTATTTGGGAAGAAAGAAAGAAAAAAAGAGGATATTTTAAACTTCTTAGCTTTCCTGAGCATTTATTTGCCAAGGAGTCCGCAAATATTGGTATTAAACCCGTGATATCCTTAAAATAAACTCCTCACAAAGCTGAGTGCTTGGCGTGTTATTTCAAACACCCACTGGTTTCATTTCTTCTAAAGAGAACATCGCCTTGGCCCGTCCATTTGGGGGAATTTCTGCAAAAATATGATTAGTTCGGCGGGGTTTGGGATCCTCCTCCCTTTGTACTCAGTGTTGATCTCCTGCATGGCCTTGGGCCACCACCTGTCACTTCTCCTTGCTCACCAGGGATGGTGTGTTGGACACCTTCCCAAACCACCACAGGCTATAGCATGGAGTAAAGCGGGTGTCTCATACAAAGGTTGAGCTGTTGGGTGTGGGCTCTTTTGGCTCTTTCTCCTTTGCATCCAACCCGTTTTCTATGAAACTCGTGGAAGCTCAACAGCACAGAGACTTTGCCCCTCTGTTGAATTGGCCAACTAGATAAGGAATGACTTGGAGAGGCACACAGACTCGTTCCTTAGAAAAATCAAGCCCCAAGGAGGAAAACCAGGAGAAAAACTAAGCCAGGACTCACTACTCAGCAAAGAAGTGGACATAGCAAGTAGCTTACAGTAACAACATGGCTTGCTGCCCGTCTCTGACGGACTAAGGGTCATCCTCCTAGAAAGGCATGATCGGGAAGGAAAAGCCCTGCACTTGGGGATTCTGGGAAGCTCTGGCAGGAGTGCGCAGCCCTCCAGCCCACATGGCAGATCTGTTTGCTTGGCAGGCAACCATCAATGCTCTTAACTTTCTCTCCCTGCTCCCAGTGCTAAGAGATATTTCGAAAAAGTGGTTTGGAGGGGGTTTGCTCGTTCGTTTGTTTTCTCTGAAGTAACAGTGCAAGCCTTGCATTGCCCATCAAGGGATGTTATTCTTGCTTAATTCTCATTCTTGGGTTTGAATGACTCACACGAGTCAGCGCTGGCAGGAGTGGCAGAGGAAACACTTGGGTGTGATGCTGTAAAACCCATGAGCTAAAGCAATTAACGTGTGAGCTCTTCGTCCGCGTGGTGTTCACCAGGGCTGGGACTCCAAAACCTGAGCTGAAAATAAGGAGGTGTTTTCCAGAGAATGTACTTTGGGGTGTCTAATTTGCTAATTTTGGGTCTTGCAGCTATTTCTTAGGCTTTATGCTTTTGAATACTCATGTTTTGACAGCTATAAGGCTTAGAAAGTTCTTTAGAAGAAAAACCAAAGCCAGGGTTTCATGAAGTGCTTCTGTCCCTCACTGCAGGGCTCTGTCTGCATCTTACAGACATTGCTGGGAGATCAGGTGTAAACTAATTTGAAGACTGGAGAAATCACCTTTGGGATGAAAGAGAAGAAAATCAATCTGCTCAGATTAATGCTGACCAAATTTCAGGGTGACTTGATCATGGTTCGGAGACAAATTCATCAATACTGATGAGTGCGTCCCAAGAATCTCATTTTGTCGGCAGAGGATGGCACAGCAAAAGCAGGATCAAGCAGCAGAAAAATTGCAACGGGAAAAAAAATGTGTATTTTCATGGGCCCTGTGGTTACCGTCAGGAAACCTTCTTCTCCTGGTGTCTGTATGGGAAGGGGAGAAGACTTTGAGAACAAGAGTTTTCAGTACATGGAGCAAAAGCTCTTGATTTGGTGTCTCCATGAGCTTTTGAGTGGACCTGAAAAATGGTGGTCTATGGGATGGGAGATTAATTACTTAGAGATTCATTAATTACTCAGTCTAGCAATTTCTTCCAGTCTCCTGCAGGAGCAGCCTAGGAGAAGCTACCCACCAAGCCCACGGAGATACAACCAAAAAGACGGGCTATCGAATTCATGATGTTACCAAGTTTTTTGCCCCCCGTAAAGCCCTACTGTGACCACACAGTCTCTGCACCCTCTTTTTTTTCCAGAACTGATGGTATCGGCCCCCTGTGAGCATTGAATTCAAGAGACAGTAGCTGGAGGTCAAGATTCACCAGAGGATCTTGCTTTGCAGACAGACTCCGGGAGCAGTGGTATCTTCTGGGACATCTCCCACTTTGTCTAAATCTTCGCCAGACCTTTAAGGGGTAAATCAGAGGTTTCGGGTTAACCCGTTGCAGTTTTGGGGCAGTGCTTTAAGGGTCTGCTTTAAGGGCACTCTGCAACTTCCACAATCCCACTGAGGATAGGTTGAGAGTGGACTGAAGACCTGCTTGGTCTGAGGACCTCTGAGGTCCAGAGGTTTGCCCTGAGCAGCTGTAAGGAGCCATCCTGGGGTGCACTAGGATGCTCCAACCTGTCAAATTCTCATCTGAGGCAGACGAGTTGCTCCTCTGAGAAGCAAGGACGTGGGATGAGCACTGGTGTTACTGGGCTTTCTGGAAAAGGGGATACACCAGCAAGATAAATTGAAACTGTCCCCAATGAGCTTTGGGAGTGCTCCAGCCACCCTCTCCCATCTCCACTCCGTCTCATCCAGAGCCAGGAGGAGAAAACTTATCTCTTGGGGTGACCAACTCCGCCATCATCTCCTACAGGAGTTCAGATGCTGGAGGTATCTACTGTGAGTCCCAGGTGTGGACAGCTCTATCTGGAGCTTGAAACATGTCTGTGACATTCAACAACCTGGTTTCTAGCCCCAGTATCCTCTCTTCTTTGTACATACCAGAGGACATGGCAGAAGAGTGCTCACAGTACAAATAAATTTATATTCTAGAAGAAATCTGAGGCATTTGCACGTTACAAAAATAAAAATATACAGTCATTGTCACAAAAAACCACTTTTTTTTTAGTATAAGTTAGTGCTTTTACAAACAAAAAAAAACATTTCTATGTACAAATTTCCAGTTGGTACCTCTCCAACCGCTCTACATCTGAACAGTGGTGCTAGTGAGGGATCAGGATCACAGAGGGATCCCCTGATGGGACTGGCAGAGTTGTCCAAATTGAAGCCAGCTGACTCCAGCTCAAAAAAAAAGGTGGGATCGCCGAGCAGGACCGCAGGAGTGAATTTTGAAGCACGTTGTTGAATTATTCAGAGCACGTAACATTGTGTGCATGATGCTTTTTAGCAAGTGTGGGAGACCAGGCAAGACCTGGCCTGGAGTAATGTTTGTACCAGTTCGGCTTTTCGGTTGAATTAATTTCTCCCAATTATTTGTCTCGCCCCGGTGACTGCGCCGTGACCCTCCCCATAAAGCCAAGCTCCCTTCACAGGCGCAAGTCAAAAAAGGTGCTGCCGTGGTGCAAGTCCTATCTGAACCCAACCCTGCCCTCAAAGTTCACTCGTGGATGAGATGAACCACCCTACAAATGTCACATTTTTCTTTCCCAATGGTGTTCAGAGCTGAGACGGTCCCTTTCTTTGCCTCCTGTGGTTGGGACATTGTTGGCTGGGACAAGAGCCTTCCATGGGACCATGGCTTCATCCCCAGTTCACCCCGAATGGTGACAGTCACCCCTGACCGAACTTGTCTGTTTACACCGTGGCATGTCTTTATTTCCACCAAGCCACTTCATAAGAAGGAGGGATGGGAGAAACTAAGAAGAGGTCTGAGGAATTGATCTAAACCAGGATCTAATGTGTTTGCCTAATCATAAAATAAAGCCAGGGCTGCTTTTACAAAATACGACTCACCTAGTGCTGCAGCACCAGCAATTTTCATTTTTGGGGCGAGGAATCAGCATCCTCCTGGCAAGGCTGGGCAGTGAAACCATAAACCTGGGCTCCTGGCTCTCTAACCCAACAATTACGGAGAGAAAGACCAAGTGGACCTTCTGGTGAAGTGCTTTGTGGGTATTTTCTCCAGTTTACTTTGAACTGTCCTGGCTGACAGAGGATGCAATCCAGACAGGACTGGGGTTAAGCTCAGCACCCAGGGTTTAATGCTGCCAGATTTCCCAGGGAAGGTCCACACTCGTCAGTAAGGGACATGCTGATGGGCTTCATTGGAGAACTGGGATTACGAGGAGACCAGACGGCAACATCTCGGGGAGCATTTGGGGTGACAGCAAGCTGGTAAAGGACCCAGAAGTGTGTCCCCTCTGAGCAGCAACGAGGATGTGGCAGCACTCAGCCAAGGGGATGAGCAACGGTCGTCGCTCCTTTGCTGGAAACATGAGTCACCGGTAAAGGAGTTCAAAACAAGAAATTAAGAGCTCACCCTAAATTTTAATGAGTTAGATGTGGTTATTAAAGTCACCAGCCGAAAGGAAGCTACAGGTTCCTAAAAGCTTTTCAAGGGTGAATGTTGCCATTGGGACCATTCTTTTGGAAGATGGTGACCCCATGTTGCCATTGAGACCATTCTTTTGGAAGATGGTGACCCCATGTTGCCATTGGGACCATTCTTTTGGAAGATGGTGACCCCACTGGAGAAACCTACAGGGGACCTGCTTGATGGGACCAGTAAACTCCAGTGGGAAGATACCAGTATACTCCAGTGAGATGGAACCAGTGTGCTCCAGTGCGATGGAAGGTCCACCAACATCATTTTTAATGGGAAACCAGCCCTTGGACAGGAGCTAGGAGTCCCCCTCTGGCTCTGCCAGCAGATGCCGGGGGTTGAAGCTGGGAGAGAATTTCTTTAGGGATGCAAAGCTGTGGGAGACCCTTTCCCGCTGTGGGTGGTACTGGCGCTTGACATTTTCACTGGCCTGTTGAGCAGAACTGCAGCTGACTCTTCTCATTGACCAAAAGCCTCTCCTCCCTTGCCAAGGCACAGATAAATTCTTGCTACCTCTGTGCCAGGGAATCCGGAGAGAGGCAGATGGATTTCTTCAGGGAGACCTTTTGCACACGACATTTCTGCTTTAGAAAAATAATCTAGGATGTTCAGGGCATGATTTTTTTTTTTTTTTTTTTCCAAGATTGGCTTATTTGCAGATTTGGCTACCATGACAGAGGTCGCCCAGCCTCACTGGTGAGTGAGGTGCTGCTCGGTGCTGAACGGGGAGGCAGGCTTGGACAAACAGGCAGAGCTACAGGGTTTGTGTGTACAACCACAGTGGCATCTTCCCCAAAAAATGCATTTGAAACAGCAGCAAGCAGAGGAGAGCGTTTAACAGGGACCATGCTGAGGTGGGTGTGAGCCAAGGCAACCGCAAACACCAAAAGCCTTGGGCTCTGAAGCATCCTGACCTCCCTTCACACCTGGGAAGATGATGCTGGCTGTGCTGGAGAAGAATTAGGACTTCACACCCTTGGACAACGTGTCTGTCTCGTTGCTGGTTCCCAGGTGACTGTTGGGTACGACGCCCAGCGCCAGTTCATTTTGAAACTTCACTAGCACGTTGTTGCCCTTAAACTTCATAAATCGTTGTCCTGCTAAGAAATACAAAATGGGATCCAAGCAGCTGTTGGTGCTAGCTAGGGGACGAGTCACCTTATAGGCTAAGTTGATAGCATTGAGGGTCTCACAACTCAAGTCCCAGCTCCGGAAGGAGTAGTACAAGGTACGAGTGACGTGGAAAGGAAGAAAACAAACGATGAAGACCACCAAGACGATGATTATCATCTTGACCGACTTCTTTTTGGAGCGAGACAGCCGGGAGATCCCCCGAGTGGGCTGCAGCAGCCTCCGGGCCATTAAGCAGTAGCAGACAATGATGATGAGGAAAGGGATGCAGAAGAGCAGCACCAGCATCACCGAACTGTAAATGACAAACTGGCCAAAGAGGTCCTTGCTGGACGTGTCGTGGCAGGTGATGGTGTCACGCTTCACGCTGGTGGTGACGAAGAAGAGCACGGGCGACTGGCACACAATGGTCACCACCCACACGATGACGGACACCCTCCGGGCGTAGCGAACGTGTCCCCACTGCAGCGACTTGAGCGGGAAGCAGATGCCCAGGAATCGGTGGATGCTGATGCAGAGGAGGAAAAGGATGCTGCAGTAGAGGTTGGTGTAAAACAAGAAGCGGACTATCTTACACAAGCCCACGCTGAAGGGCCAGTTGTCCCCCATGGCATAATAATACACCAGGAGGGGCAGGGAGACCACGTAGAGCGTGTCAGACACGGCCAGGTTGAACATGTACGTGGTGGAGGCGTTCCAGGTCTTGATCCTAAAGATAAAGGCGTAGAGGGCCAGCAGGTTGAGAAAGAGCCCCACCACGCACACGATGCCGTAGGAGACAGGCAGCAGGACATACTTGAAGTCCTCATCAAATATACACTTGTAGGTGTTGTCCCCTGTGTCACCTGGGTCCAAGGAGCTGTTGATGTCTCTGGTCCAGGCTGGAGGAGTCGTCAGGTTCGCCATCATCCTGGGAGGAAAGCAAAGAGGCTGTAAGGACACAGAGGCAAGGGGTCTCTGGAAGGGGTGGGTTAGATGTGGAAACCCCAGTCGCACGATGCTGTGATGCCCTGAGTGGTCCATGCTGTCATTATTACTATATACTATTGCTACACCCTTCCCTTCTTCTCCCATCAAGGTTGCCATCAGTGCTTGGCTACGTCTATCTGAAAGTTGCCTCCTGCCAGCGCATCACATACCTACAACCACCACGGCCTCATTGTGTTGGGCGTTGACACAGTCGAGGCAGCCCCTAGCATGGAGGACTTACAGTCAAGCAGATAAAGGGAGTTTTATTTACCCTCATTTTGCATCTGGAGCCTAAAGGAGGAGCTAAGCTTCTCTAAAGTCACCAATAAATCCCAACTCAAATCTCCCGCAGCCCAGTTCAACATCCCAATCCACTGTTCCCACCAGGCTGATGCAGAAATTTGGCTTCCTGCTTCACAGAATAGAAAAGATACTCGGTTCTGTGTTTGACCATCCACAAATAGTGACTCTGCTGAGCACTGTGGAAGGTGGGTCCTACTAAACCCGAGGCAGAAAGAGCAAGAAAAGTGAACCGTGCTCTTTGGTGAACAATCCACACGACTGGCAGGGCCATGATTTCAGAGGTCCTCAGCTCCTTCTGGCAGAGCAAACATCACCGCAACACCTGGAAGCCCCTGTAATAAAATCTTGCCAAAGGAAGCGTGTTCTCCACTGCAGAGGCTCTGTCTGGGTTGGATGTTGATGATGATGATGGGTTTTTAATGGGTTCAGTGTCTGGCTGATGGTGGCCATCTCTCTGGTCCTGCTTCCCGGACTTGAGACCTGCTCCTCCAGCATCACCACCACCAGCAAGTCTGACCATGCTCGTGCAAAACTCATTTATGCTTGGGAATGACCAGTCGGGAGGAGGAAAAATGGACTCGAAAGAGTCTCTGCAGACGCACAGTCTGGCGCCATCTGTGTCAGGAGGGACAAAGGGCCTTTTGTGCCCATGACCCAGCCGACACATGATCGCTCAGCCAGCCCATCAGCCAGGAATCAAATTAAAATGCATTTGCCTCCCTTCCCGTAAAACCAGCCCATCTGATCTCACTGCTGTGCCCTGTTACGGGAAACGCGCAGAAATGGGGTTGTACGGGAGTTGAACCCAGTGCAGGAGCTCGGAGATGGGGAGGCACTGCAGGAGAAAAGGTCTGAGCAAAGGTGCCCTCGTGTGGGGTGCGCTCTAGCATAAATCTCAGTGGAATTTGAGGTAGGAAAGAGCAATATCAGCCTTCCTGGCTAAAAGGTTCAGCTCTAACCTAGTGCCATCACGCTGCCCTTTCTTGCAAATAAGGACTCAGAGCTATCCTGCACCAACCTCCAGTTCAGATCCTGCAGGGAAGGAGGCAGTGAGGGTCTCCTAGAAGCTGCCAGCCTGGATGGACTCTCAGTGAAGCGAAGCGCTGTGGCATTAAAAAGCACCTTGACAACTCAGAGCTGATAGACAAAGGGTGAAGCGATGCCTCCAGCCCATCACATGGCAATAACTCCAGTCCTTGCTCCAGGGACTGGATCAAACAACCAGCTGTGGCATGGGCATGGTCCCTGATGATGTCTCTCCTGTTTCACTACTTTTCCCCTTGGAGCAGAGCACAAGAGCGCTGGGTGAGGCTCGTGCTTCCCAAGGACGTGGGCAGAAACCACATGCACGCCCTGACTAATCTGTAACATTTGAAAAAACCCAAATGTCATTTCGGTCCAACACCCCAAATGTCCGTTCGGGACCCGCTCTGTGATGAACATGAGGAGCCAGGACCGATCTTGCTTTGTCCTGTCCCAGGGTTTTGCTTTCTTCTGTTCCCAATCCAGCTTTGGTCCCACCATCCTTCATCCTGCTTCCCTCAAGTCCTCAGCAAATGCGTTATCCCTACGGATGGAGAGGGCTGATAGTACTTCAGAGAACATTTTGCAGCTGCTCTTCTCCCCAGCTTCTCCCTTCCCTCTGAGCTTTGCAGATCTGTGGCCAACGAGACAGGTTGCGCATGGACCTGGCAGCTGATTAAATGTGCTGGATGGGCCACGGGGACTGAGTGAAGCCACACAAGATGCCCTAAAAGATGCAGGGTGGGGTTACAGAGCTCCAGAGGCTTCAGCCTTGCCTGTGCTTTCTCTATGCCTTTACAGCTGCATCGCCTCTGTCCACTGCAGACAACCCGTCACCCAGATCTGAAGCACCTATGGGGGCAAGATCACCCCATCTTCCAGCCCACCTTCCCGCAGGCTCCTGTCACCTCAGCTGGAAAACCTAACAAGGAGTTTGAAACCCACCCGTAAGCCAAGGTCCCTCCCAGTGTGCAGGACATCATGGACCACCCCAGGCCACGCCGTGACTACAGACGTGCCAAAATGCACATCTCCATCTTCAGGACAAGGAGCCAACAGGGCTCTCTGGTTGGTTTGAACGGGGTAATTATGGAGACAAAACCCTACTCACAAGGCAGCTTTGTCCTTTCTGTCGTGCTCTCCCCCCCTTTTCCTTCTGGAAATGCAAAAGTCTTCCTTTTTTGATTTTTTTCCCTTACTTTTGGCCAGAATCCCTCAAACAAAACCTACTGTGTCTGTCAGAGCCGTAGCTTGCAGTCCACCCCCTCGCCCCCGGCCCTGTCACATCTGCAGCAACCTACCGGCCAGCCAAGGCGTGTGAAGGCACAGAAGCTGGCAGCTGCCCTCTCCTCTGCTGACAGGCCGGACGGCACAAATGCCAACTCTTACGGTGACACATCGAACCCCTGGATGAGGAGGATGAGGGGAGGGAGAAAGCAGTAGTGAACCCCGAGGATGCCAAGCAGGGGAAATACTTCTCTCACTACCAAAAGCTTCATTGAGGACCGACTGCATCTGCTCCATCGGCTCTCCCCACCCTTCCTGGGGTCACAGAAGGAGTTTTTTCTCTGGCGTTGAAGGCAGGTGACCATGCACAGCTTTTTAAGTGCCCTCCAGCCATCTGTGTGCAGCAAGGGCATCACCCCAACCAGCTTCCCCCATGCTGGACCACGCGTTGGATCTGGATGAACCTGGTTGCAATGGCTCCATTGTCTCTTTCTTTGCAGCATGGCCTTGGACCTGTTTATCCCACGGGGCATGATTTTTCCCGCCCCTCCCTAGAAAGCAGGTACCATCAGCTGTAGTGGATGAAGACAGCATGGGAGAGGAGCCCTGTGATGAGAGGAGCTCAGGCAGATCCGTGCAGTGATCCCAGCAGCCCTCAAATATATACACACACAGGCATGTGCATGCGACGCCAGCATCCCCAGATGCTCCCGTAACAGCATCTACCATGACCAGGCAGGGGATATTTAGATGAGTCAACACAGAGAAGGTGGGGGCTGTCATCGGAGAAGGTCACAGGCAGTTGAGGGATGGCCAGCTCAGGGGGACTATGGGTTGGACACTGAATCACCGAGTAAAGGGCTTTAATGCTGGTTTCTGCCCCATTTTTCAGCATTCCCGGTGGTCACCATCCACCCTGTCGTGGTGTTTCGTGCTTGGGAAGCCGCCAGCAGAAGTGAAGTCACGAACGCAAATGACGGGCAACCAAATCACGGCGGCGATGGGAGCGTTCGCACGGGGGAGTGTGTGTGTGGGGGGGTGTGGATGAGGTTTAATTGACCTCCTCGAATAATTAATATCGATTAATTTACCATCAGGACCTCACAGACGCAGCCCTTCGTTCAAATGGTGAAAAGCCCTGGGAAACCAAACCCCGCGCGGTGAGACCGCAGCTCCCGTCGTTTTACTCCGGAGGTCGAAACCACGATCCATTTCCCACATCTTCCCCACCGACTCCTTTGCAACCGACGCGAGGAGAGCGTGGGTGTTTTCCCTGCCCTAATTTATAGGCATTTTAGTAGACTCATCAAAATCCTCGCTCCAGATCAGGAACTACTCGAGACGCTGGGAAGCAAACGACCTGGCACTGTTTATTCTCTCCTTCGGGACCGCGGTTGAAACCCTCCGCAGCCAAAAGCAAACAGACGGCGCGTTCGGATGCTACCGAGCCTGTCTGGTTGGGAGACGTGAGATGAGACCCGGCTGAAATTTGAGCCTGACCAAACCGCTTGCTTTTCATCTGCCCTTTTCGTTTGGCTCCTTTTAGCCACGGTGACCTTCAGTGTCTTTCTCCTCCGGGCTGGCTCCGGCCACCAACGGGGGCTGAGGACACCCCTGGCTGTCCTGGTTCCACCATCGCTCCCTGGTCCTTCTCTCCAGCCACCCCACGGCAAGATACCTCCAAGATACATTTGCAAGATACCCAAAATCAAGCTTTAAGCAGCTGAAGGGGCTCTACCCATCTCCCAGAGCCACAGGCAACATCCCTCTTCCATCCCTCATGAGCATAACCTATTCCTTCTTCATGCCCAGACCAGCCAGAATCCCTTATTCCTCCCAAAATAAGCTTGCAAAGAATCTGTGTTTCAATTCTTTTCCCCCCAAAAAGCACCTTGGAGGGCACTGGGGAGGTCTTCTCCAGCTGGAAGAAGTGGAACTGCCCCGTGCCTCAGTTTCCCTTCCTGCCCCCAGGTCAAGAAGCAACAGAGCTGAATTTGTTTTCTCCGTGAAAATCATTTTTCTGGGCAAATTTTGGTTTCCTAGAGGGTTTTTCAGTAACTTAAACTAAAAGGGGGAGTGGGAGCTTGGATAAAAGATAGAACAACTTAAAAAGAACCTTATGACATTGTCTGCAGGTTAAATAAAAAGTTCTGCTTTGAGCCAAATGACTTTTTCCAGGAATTTCTGGTTTCCCCCCCCAGAAATTCCCTGAATCAATTCCCCTTCGAGCCTCCGCTTCCAATCCAAAACCTCCCGCCTTTGTCCACACCACGGGAAGTCAATCCGGATTAACCAAAGCTGTGGCTTTAGAGGGAATTAGATAAAAGCATTAAACCCATCAGTGCCGGCGCCTGTGCGTAATTAAAGTCGCCTTCATTTGGTTGAACCTGACTCGATTCCCAGCACGGCAGATCTCCGGGGACAGATCCTGCTGGAAGCAAATATCACCCTGGCCAATATTTAATCCCTTTATCAAGATTTCCATCCCTCCTAGAGCAAGAGTGATGTTCCCTGTGTGTCTTTCTCCCGTGTCCCCACATCATCTGCCCCTGAGAGACCCTGCAGGATCCCATGGGGTTTGGGAAGAGTCCCCAAAATGTGAGTTTTATTTACCACGGGGGGAAAATGGGGCTCTCGCATCCTTTAGGCTTCTTGGAGGCTGAAAGGAGCCCAGCACTAGTTTTTTATACCAGGAATTTGACTTTGGGTTTGCCCTCCACAGTTTTCTGCGGCTCACCAGAAGAAGCAATGGTCGGAGGAGGAGAAGAGCAGGGGACCAGTTTCTGGTCGATCTCCTGGTTTTTGGTATTTGTTTTACCCTACAAGCCCCTTATCTGGGAGAAATGACATTTCCATGGAGACCTAACAACCTCCTGCCCAAACCAAGGGAGTCACCCATTGCCACCACACCCTTCCCCCCCAGCAAAATCAAACGTGCTCTGCCCATCGGGGAGATAACCAGCATCCGAGAACGGGGAAAACACAATTATCGGGCTCAACCAAGGCACCGGCAGTTACTGCGAAGCCAAAGCAGCACGAGGCCTCAGAAAACCCCAAACTTCGGAGGGTAATTTTCTCCTCCATCCCTTGGAATATAAATGCTTCATGGATGGGTTCCACTGAAGACTTTAACGGGGGACATTCAGCAGTAAGGAGGGGCGACGGCATGGCCGGCAGCACGCTCCGCTGCCAGCAAACTATTCATGCCTTTGGCTTTATGTCAATAAAGGGAGATAAAAATCGCATCGGGCAGAGACAGGGTAAAGCCACTTGGTGCCAGGACAGTCAAAAATACTTCTCAGGGGTTTTATAACCCACTGAGACCCGGGACATGGCCACCCGCCAGGGCTCAGCATATTTGGGGGTGTCCCCCTTTGCAGCCTTAGCTCTTCAGTCACTGAGGCCAAAGGGCAAACTTCTCTCTGCTCAGGTATAAATGAGGAAGAGGAGCTTGAGGCACGGCCCTGGAGGTAACAAGATGGCCCAATTTTAGCCACCACGAGCCTTGCGTTGGGGACACTGTCCCCCTAGCACCCGTGGCTCCCCAAAAGTGGGGTTTGCTGCTCCTCGTCTCGTGCACAGGAAGGCAGCGGGTTCCCAAACAGGGGTTTGCAATGAGCTGATATGAAAAGTGGAACAGAGCAAGATGTTTTGCCCCTAAAAATTGCTCCTGCTCTAATGCCATCCAACGGGCAGCTCCAGGGGAAGGAGGCGGTTTTGGGGTTAGAAGCTATTTAAAAGGAGACAAAAAGTTTGAAATCCGTCTCACTGATCCCGGTGCAGATTAAAGCACCCCCCCAAACAAATCACACGGGGACTCTAGCATGTGAAGAGGTGGAAAAACACAAGCCAGGGTAAAGCAGGGAGTCAGCTCCACGGCTTTTCCCAGCGGCGTGTACAGGAAACCCCAGACAAACAGCCAGCGAGCTCCCCCGGGAAGGAAGAAACCGAGCGGCAAAGGAGATTATTGGGAATTAATGCATAAAACAACCAAATGATTCAGGCAAAGAGGAGCTCAGGGAGCCCAGGAGGTTTCCTCCAGAGCCCGGCTACAACCGTTCACACCAGCACCAGCGACAATTCGGCTGCTCCAACCGCCCCGGTGGTTTGGGGGGCAGTTTTGGGGGCAGTTTTGGGGCACGACGTGACCTCCCCTCCCATTCCCCCCCAGCGGGGCCACTTGAGGTTGAGCGCCCTT
>NW_009714031.1:5191-12305 GCF_000703405.1 Apaloderma vittatum | reverse complement strand
CAGCTCCCTGCATCCAACTCCCCACCGCCACTGCTGAGCCTGGGGTTTCCTCAGCTCCCTGCATCCAACTCCCCACCGCCACTGCTGAGCCTGGGGTTTCCTCAGTGCCTCCTACTCTGCAGCATCAGTGGTGATTGGTATTGGGGGAGGAAGTTGGGTTTGATATCGGGCTACTATCTATAGTTGTATATAGTTCTTTACTTTTATCATTCCACTATTATTTTCTATTATTATTGTTTCGTTAAAGCTGTTGTAGTTTTTTTCTTCTCTAACCCGTAAGTCTCTCTGCTTCATTCCCTTTTCCTTCCCATTTGCGGCGGGGAAGAGGAGGTTAGAGAGCGTCTGTCCGTGTTAGAGGCCGGCCCAGCCCTAACCCTCGACACCGTCCCAGGCAGTAACTATCAGCATCAAGCATTACCACTTCTAGAAGCAGACACTGTCTGCAAAAACATGCTGCTAACTTCAGGAAGTGCAGCCTCTTAGGAGAAACTGAGTTGAAAACTAAAAACACTGAACAGAACCAATTCTGTTCAGCTCAAACCCAGAATTTCAGTTCAGCCCACTGGCGGAGCAGATGGATCCTGGCTGTCCTCTTATGCCTTCAGGGGCAGCAGGAGCAGTGCTGGTGTTTGGGTGCTCTGAGAAAACCTTGTTGCAACTGGGCTGGGGACCAGCTTTTGTGTGGCAGGACGAAGGCTCTGCTTTTACCTCCTTCCTTTGCTATGTGGAATTTCACCACACCACTTCACAGTACAGCTAAGATCTGTTCAACCTGGCCTTGAACATCTCTAGGGAGGGGGCATCCACAATTTCTCTGGGCAATTTATTCCAAAGTCTTGCCACCTTTGTACTGAAGAATTTCTTTCTGAGATCCAATCTAAATCTATTCTCTTTCAGCGTAAACCCAAACCCATTTCTCCTTGTCCTATCAGTGGATGCTCTTGTAATGACACTTGGTACCGAAGGAAGCCCATGTAGGTGTAGTGTTGGTGTGTTGACAGAGAAATGTTGTAAGCAGGACTGCTGTATATTGGTTTTCCAGTTGAAATGGTGTATTACAGACAAATACTCAAACTTGAAGAAAATGCTCCTAGTGTGGCATAAATATATTTGACAACATCATTTCAGTGCTGTTGGAATGTCTCTAGCAGAAGTCAAAAGTTTCCATAACACTCTCTAGATCATTGAAATCCTGTCACAGGTTTTTACTCATGGGATGGAGCAGAATGGGCCTCGCTTCTCATCGGACTATTTATTTAACTGATCTGGTGGCCTCGCCCGGGGTGATGCCTCATCTGGGCCATGCAGCTCTCCTGTGAACTAGAAGGACATTGGTCCTTTGTTACACTCTTTGTCCAAGCCCATTTATTTAAGACCAAGCCAAGAAGAGTAAAGAAAAACAGTTGTGGTACTTTTCAGATGGGCAATTTACTTTGCAATCCTATTTTCTTGAGTGGAGGGTGGTGTAAAAACCACCGTGAAGCTTTGTGAAGCTTCTGCTGAGACCTCAGACTGAGCCTTTCGCTACTGGAGTCTACTTGTCTACTGCTGATTTGTGGTGATGTTTGTAGGTTTAGGGTTTTTTTCATCCAATTCATGGAGCTAAGTAAGTGAAGGGAGAAGACAGTGTCTCAAGGGATATGGTGTTTATTGCAGTTAGCTGGCTGTAGAGCCTCCTGTGTGTCATTTGTATTATGTCCAGTATAATGGACAATAAATACTTAAGTATTCAATTCGAAAGTGGAGTTACTGAAGTCCAGTGTACTGGACTTTATAAAAGCTGCCTTGGAAAATAGTGATTTATAGTTTGTGAGCTGGCAAAAATGCAGTATATCTAGTATTCAGATAGCCAGGAAATGAGTTAATTTAAAAAAAACCCCAGAATATTCTTTTTTTCCCCTCCTTTTTTAATTGATAAAAGCAGAGTAATTTCAGGATGTAAAACTGACTTTCTGCACGGAATATCCCTCTGGTATTGAGATACTGAGTTATAAAACTGTATGGAAATTGAGACTTTTTCAGAAAGTATGCACAGTTTTGAGAACAGTTTCAATATTTCATTTTACTTTTCCTTTTTAAAAAGCAGGATTTCCTTAAATAGGGGACGGGAGGAAAGAAGAATGACATTATGTAATCCAGTTTGTTGTTTTTCTTGCAAACATTGGGTTGCTTTACATAATATTCGTAGCACAAAGCATATGGAGAGCATGACAGAGACTTGAAAGGTCCTGCATGTGTTGTAAAGCCGCTATATGCGTGGAGTTATTGTAAGTATTCCTCTGTGGGTGATACCCGCACACGCTCGCTGGGTGTGCTTACAAAACTGCAACGCACTAGATGTAGTAGCACCGTTTCATTATGCATTCATGAGAAATTGCTGGCGACATTTTAGCCCGCGGATAATTTTAATGTTTAGGATTTGAAAAGGACACAGTGTAAGAGACCGCCTGCAGATCTTTTACGCTGGCTTCTGCTCTGGTTAGTATTTACCAAGCCACGGCTGTTAGGGATTCACTTGCATTCGTGTGAGGTTAGGTGTTGAGAGGAATTTACTGCTTCAAGTAAATCAAACCCCGAGAGCTGATTAGTGGTTATAGGAGGGGCTGGTCCTGTTTTATTTACCCACTGGTGAATTAGTTTGTGTAGACCGACATGCCGACAACCTTTTCCCGTGAAGTTTCCTGTTGTCATGTGATATCCCCTCCTCCAGGAGAACAACAATCTATTCTTCTTTTCCTTTAAGTTGGGCAGGTATGCTGTGCTCCCTCCTCGCCTCCGCTGGGATGGAAGGGTAAGAAATGTAGACTTAAAAAACCCCGTAAAGACGATGAAGGGAAGGAGCTGTCATGCTCTGTGTTGCAGGTTTTGTAACAGATCCTTGGTGGTGGCTACTGGGGAATCATACCTGGGTGTTTCCGAGGCTCCGCTCGGCATTTTAAAGATGCTCCTCTCCAGAGCCTGGGCGCCGAGAGCTTAACTGCAGGTTAGACCCTGTGACAAGAATTACAAACAAGAAACGAAGGGAATGCTTTCAGTTCAGTTTTTTTCAAATGCATGGGCTAGTCTAACCTGAAGTGTAGAGTGAATCTGTCTTGCATTAGCTGGTTTGTGCTTTTTGGTTATTTTCTTCCCCTCATTTCTTTTTCTGAGGGTTTTTCCTACATTATATGGCTCTCTGATATGTTGTGTTTAACAGGTTGATGCTTTGCAAAATGTTGTGGTCAGGAATCTAAATTTCGTTTGCATGAACACAAAGGCTCTTTCTGGTGATTTGCATGTATGTATATGAATTTTTAAAGATTAAAAAATGCTAGCTTTGCTCAGTTGTAAAATTCAAATTTAAAAACACATTTCATGAATTACGTGAGATTTCTGTCATCTTTGGAGTTCGAAGGTGAAAAAAGAAGTGAAATAACATGAAACATTTATGCTGATACGAGCAGAGGTCACTGTGTGTTCTGGCTGAAATTAAACCAACATCCTCGTTTCTCATGGCTATTTGTATTATTTATAAATGCATGAGATGAGTCTCGAGAGAGTGGCTGGGAAATAAGCTCTTAAATGCAAAAGTGCTTTGGTCTCCTAGGATACGTATGTAGTAATAGTTGTACAGTTATCCATAAGGTTTTCCAGTAGGCATCCTAGAAACCCTCGTGAACTTCCAGGTAGCCTTTGTAACCACCTTGCAGAAAAGGCTCCTCATTTCATTGAGTGTTGGGCAGCGCATGCAAACTTCAAGTAACATAAGTTCTCTGGTGAAGATTTTTTTTAAAAAGCAAAAAGGGACAATATAGTTCTGAAAAATAGAGTGAGAAATAGATCATTCATGCATTTGCTCCGTCATTTTACTAAATCTGTTTGCTTTCAGGACTTCTTGGTAGAAAAATACAAGTTAAGTGCTCCAGTGTGTAGGTAATAACTATACTTATGTTTTCAAGTGGAAATGTTTATGCCAAAAGAATAAACCCTGTATCGCTGTTTTCCCAGGATTTGGGGAGGAGAAGGAGGAAAGAGAGAAATGGGAGAGCAGGTGAGACATCAGGTCTTGCTGTTGGGAGGTTTTCTAACTGAAGATTTGAAATTGTTGGTGAGGTGCAGAGTTTTGGTTGCATATTTTGTTCCCCTAAGTATGCTGTGTACCAATGTTTATGATACTTATTTGGGACAAGGTTTTATAGCTAGTTCATCTAATGCTTTGACCCCTAGTTTGCAGCTAAATAGGAATCTCTGAGCCAAAGCTTCCCCTCGGTTACATTCACAAATCTGAAGGGAATCAGGAGGGCAATGAAGAATGTGGGTCTCCAGGCAGCCGTAGCCCCAGTAGATGAGCTGTTCTCCAAATCCAGCATCCAAAAATAGCTATTTTCTGTTGTATGTGGGAAAGGTGAGGTGCTTTATTTGTATTTACTTACCCAAGACTCTTTGTAAACCCTTTAAGCCTTATATTTACTTCCATGTAGTAGTAGGGATTGGCTGAAGCTAAAGCTTTAACAACAAAATAAGTATCTGTTCAGAATTTAACCTTATTGAAACTTGATGTTCAGTTAAAACAGTCTGTAGGGACAAGCAGTAAATCTCAGTTCGTATATTTCCAGTCCTGAAGTTTATAAAGGGAAATGTATGCAAATTACTCCTTTTAGCCAAAGTATGTGATATTATTGCGGTAACCCTCTAGTGTAATTTCTTGATTCTGTGAAAGGTTTTCCCATTTCTACGTTAAAATTGTTCAGCTAGTGTGGCCTTTTCAGGACTCTTCCTTTTCCCTATGTGATTTCTTGACATTCATTCAATATATGGAGACAGACTGGTTGCTGGGTTTTTATTTATTCTTTCTGTGTTCTCATTCCGTATGACTGATAAAAGAGACAGTGTTGCTTGTAGTTGAGTTTACCGCTTTGAAAGTAAGATGTCTCCTTTGAATGAAAATCTTGTCATATTCTTAGCTGGTTTTCAGATTGCACACAGAAAGGACAGGACGAAGGCTTTTGATTACCCTCTTTGCCCACCTCCTGGTTCATTAAATTAGAATTATTAGCTTTTTAACTCTCAAAACCAGTGAGAATCCAGGCTGGTTTTTTATTGCAATATTAAACAGCTCTTTAGAGAAATGTGAAAAGTTATTTTTCTGACCCAAATGTCTGTGTCTAGCTGGAAACTGTAGCCCAGACAATTTTTTTTGTGAGTTCCCTCATAGTTCTCTGTACTATAAGCTTGACACAGAAGGGACCCTTCTCAGGATAAAGTGTGCACTCATTTCCTAGGTATTTCTTTACTGTGAGGGTGACAGAGCACTGGAACAGGGAGGTTGGGGAGTCTCCATCTTTGGAGACTTTCAGAACCCACCAGGATGCAATCCTGTGTGATGTGCTCTAGGGGATCCTGCTTTAGCAGGACTAGATCATCTCTAGATGTCCGTTCCAACTCCAACCATCCTGTGGTTCTGTATTCCTGAGCTTTTTAGCAACTCTGTCAGGTGAAGATGACTTGTGGCATAGTCCCTTGGACCCACCAGACCTCATTCTTGTGTTCACTGCTGCTTCTGTACGAAGAGTAGGCAGGTCCTACAGCAACACCTGACGTCGTCCAGCATTTCTGGGGTCTCATCATCTTAGTGTACAGTACAGTTCCCTTTTTATAAAATAAAAAAGATATATCCCCATGGGAATGTGAGTCTTTATTTCAGAGACAGCCTAATCTTTTGGGTTCGTTTGCACGGCTCCCAGTGCTGTAGGAGCATTGTCTGTGATGGTTTCTGGCTCTTGGACAATATAGCAATTGAAAAAAAAAATTTATGAAGTTTAGAAAATGTTTCATCTAAGTATCTGGCATAAAACATGTGAAAGTGTTTAGCATGGGTTAAGAGTAAAAAAACCAAAACCCAGAAGTATGGAAATAAATGAGAGTGATTTTTTTTTTTAAATTTATTTTTTATGTCTGTGAACCTAACCTAACTTGTTGAGAAGTGCTTGGTTTGGGAAAATGAGCATTGTGGTTAGAGAGTGCAAGGAAGATGGGTTCTCTGGAGGCTGAATTGTCTGCCACTTAAAGACCTTTTTCCAAAAGTGATGCTAATGAAGTAATATCCTTCGAAGCAAGACTGGTATTTTAAGAGCTAGCTCTTAAGGGTTGAATACATAGAATAAATGAGGAAGTGAAAATCATATCATCCCCCACAGAATCTCAAATGCAAAATTTCAGCATGCTGAGAAGAGATTGGGCAGGGAGGAGGAGGAGGAGAGGGCTGGCTCCTTCCCAATGTAGCATGCTTCTGTCAGCCTCTATTGCTGGAACCATTTTGACCACGGATACCGAAAAGTGGTGCCTCAAGTTAGGAATCTGAACATCCTACCTGGTGGGGCTCTTTAGCACGTCGCTCCTTTCCTACTCTCTTACCAAAATGTGGTGAACCAGAATTCCCTCCTGACGTGAGTAAATGGCTTCTGTGTATTTTGCAAATTCACGATTAAGTATCTGAGAACTGAAATGTATTTTTTTTTCATAATTCTAGGCCTTCGGTTTCTTAACAACTCAGCTGTGCTCCGCTGGACGAGTGGGGCAGCTGGAGCCGAGACGCCTCCCCACCCCAGCAAACTTCTCCTGGCCCTTCCCCCTGCTTGCTTGTAGGACAAACAGCTTTCTTGGAGCGCTTAACCCTCTTGTACTTTTATAGGACAACTTTATTCTAGTTTATGTCTTTATTTATAGTTATATTAATATATCTGTTATATATAATTTCTGCATATGGCAGGCGGTTTACATAGGTGCTACTGCTTGCATGACTTTAATGTCTTTTATTTTATTTTATTTTAATTTGTACTACTCACTTAGAAGGTAGTGATTTTCATTTGTCTGCCTTTGTTTAGAAATCTTGTATTTTTTTCAAACAAAGAAAAGGAGACTACTGAGGAATGCGGCCAGAAATGCTGTAGCAGCAGTTCAGCGCTCACTTCTCCACATTAGTCATTCTGCAAGAGTGAGGTGGAAGATTTCAGCTTAATATTTAGCCCCTGTCACTCGTTTAAGAGTACATATCAAGACCTGTTGGCCTACAGTGTGTTACTATGCATCTTTGCTAACGTTTCGACATGAATCTTAAAGGACTGTTTCTCAGCTG
>NW_009714031.1:0-5160 GCF_000703405.1 Apaloderma vittatum | reverse complement strand
GAAGTAGTTTCTGTCTGAGAGCACTAACAGAACTCAGAGGACACACTGCAGCAGCCAAACCTTGCACCCTGGCAGATACATATCTGCACAGTAAAGGTAAAAGCCTCCCTATCTAATAGGTACTGGAATGCTATTTTTTTAATATATATGTATGTGTATATATATTCAGTGTGCAGTCAGCCAGGCTAATAGGGAAAGTAATTGAGATAAATAGCTGGCAAACATGGTTAGGAGATAGAGAAATGTGTTAGGGAAAAGGCTTGGGGGTTTTTGTGTTCGTTTTGTTTTCTTTTTCATTCAATAAATGTTGTCTCCGCTCTTGGTGGCTGTAGAATTACAAGGGCCAAAGTGGAGAATATATGATTCCCACAGTTGGACTCAAAACCAAATGCAGTGCTGGCTTTGCTTCCATATTTTTTGTCTCTGTCAAATCTGTGTAGCGAGACTTGTCTTTACATAGTCAATGTCCGCTTCCCTCTCTGAATCCTGTCTGGAGGCCCCAGATCAAGTACTAGTAGTCTACCGTGTATGTTAAAGACCTATTTACATACAAAATATTAAAATGCTTTTTATTTAAGATAATATTTGTGTATTTAAGACTACACCTTCTAGATCTAACATGTTCTTGTTATGTAAATTCTGACAATGCGTGGAGCCATTTATTTTCAGTTTCTGTGTGCAGAGTACATCTATCTGAGCTATAGTATGTTTACATATAGAGAGTGTAAGCAGAAGATCTCAATTGAAAGGTTGTTTTGTTGTTTTTTTTCCTGACAAGTGTCCTACAAAATTATATGGGGGTTCATTGTATAAATATAAAAGAGCATGGGGACAGGTTGTGCCTTTCCTATGTGCTTAAAGCTGGGTTGGGGAGCTGACTCTGAAAACAGCCTTTTTACACAGATCAGAGGGAAACTTCTCCCTGGAAATCAACTGGAAATTAAGTTATGTACAGCAGCAAAGCTACATTTCTTCAGCAGAGTTAATAGGGATGGGTGCAGTCATCACCCTAAAGCATTAAGAATCAAAGAACTTGCCTTTATCACGGTGTTAGTTCAAGTGACGGCTAGTGGGGTGGCCTCTCCACGGCATTTCCAGGCTCAGGCACAGTCGCCTGGCTGCCAAGGGGTGGCCAGAGCCAGCCCAGCTTTCCCTGCTTGGAGTGGTTTCACAGGTGAGCCACGGGTGCTGAGTGCAGGACCCCTCCTCACAGGCAAGTCACACCTCTTGAGCTAGTTTGGCCTGCGTACAGGTAGCCCGAGTTACTGTTTTGACTGTGGCCTTAAGAAGGCTTTTATTTTTGTCTTTTTGGGAGAGTCCTGATGTGGTGTTATTTGTTTTTTTATTCATTAGGGAGAAAATAAGCTGTCTCTAGGCAGGGCAGACCGGTTTAGGGGATTGCTCCTCCAGTGGTGCTCCTGAGCTGTTTGGCAGGTTGAGGCTGGAGGCTGGAGCCGCAAACCTGTCTAGACCATCCTCTGCACCTTTTCTTCTGTACTTTCAGGTTTCTTCCTCTGACCATGAGTTGTCATGGCCTCCTCGAAGATGATGGGAAGACTCTGCTTGCTTTTCTGTAGAGCAGGGACAGCATGGGACTTACTGTTGACCTGAGCTGTCCCTCAAGCATGTCCTTGTTTTGAGAGAAGTTGTTCTTTTCTGTTAGTGTAGTAAGGAGTAGCTTCGTTTCTTTTCCACGATGTCGCTGAGTTAAAGAACTGCTTGGTAACAGCATGGTTTACCTTTCAAAATAGCTTTCCACCGTCACTCAGGTTGTGGTTGATGGGGGAAACCAGCTGTAACACGTTATGCAAGGCAGCATACGCCCGAAGGAGGAGACGGAGCTGGTGTTTCTCCCGAAAAATGTTCTGCGATTTAACTACCCAGAAAGTTCTTTTATTCTTCTTTCCACCCTTCCACCCCCAGCTTCTCTTTGTCATCAAAGCTGTTTTGT
This sequence comes from Apaloderma vittatum, assembly GCF_000703405.1. NCBI lineage: Eukaryota > Metazoa > Chordata > Aves > Trogoniformes > Trogonidae > Apaloderma > Apaloderma vittatum. Next base: position 3,209 of record NW_009714031.1, on the reverse strand, counting down.
GATTAATCCAAGTGTTGTCTCCCTGAATTTTCTCCATGCACTCCCATATAGGGGTGGGGGCTGGTTATACAGAAGAGCAGAAAAAGGGAACATAGCTCACTGCTTCCTTCTTTATTTTCTTTGAATCACTTCAGCTCTTTAAAATTTGAATTATTCAGATGAAATTCCCTCTGTGCATACCCAGGAACCAGCTACGTTTAATCTAGTTAAGTGTTTTCTGTTCATCCACGAGAGTCCCCGTTTCAGGGCAAAGTGCGCAGGGGAGGGCTTTCCAGAAGGTTTAGCATCTTGATGGACAGCTTTCTGCTGCCTTCATCTCTCCAAACAGAAAGGGTGGCACATATGGCAAGGGCTGGTGGACAGATTGCACTGCAGAAAATAGCCATGGCGGATAAGCAAGGGTTTTGCTCTTTCTTGCCTTTCTCCTCTGCTCCATCAGTGCTAAGAAAGCCTTGCTAATTGTTTCCTTGCAGTGGAATTTTGACTGTTGGGGTACTTTTTTTACTCCCCCTGGATATTACCACTTGCATTCTAAGAGCGGTAATGAGATACTGCTTTCGTTCTGTTCTCTGCACCAGGAAATAAATTTTTCTTTGGCTCTACTGGCAGGTAAGTGTGCGTTATTTTCACTTTCATTGCACTCTGCTTCTTTTAATGTATTTTTTTTCACTGCTGCAAAGTCCCAGAAGGGATTTAAGATCTTGAAGGAGGTTTAATGCAGAACTTTTTATGCGCTTAGGCCTAAGAGTTGCAAACTTGCTCGGTTGTTGGGAAACCTGGGAGCACCTCGAGCCCCCAGGCCCTTGTCCCACATTCGGTGGTCTCTGTGGTGGGTGGCTTCTGACACCGAGTTAACCCTCGGAATCAGGCCCTTGCCACTTAGCAGAAAATCGAATTTAGTGACAGAAAATGGATCTTCCAAATGGTAAAGGCAGCCACCTCCCTCTCTTGTGGCAGAGAAGGGCAAATACTAGTGAGCGAGACTTGGAGCAAGGCGTGAGCCCTGGCTGCCGTGCCTGCAGAGAAGGTGCAAGTTCAGATCCTTTCTCCTTTGGGAGGTCCGGGCTTTCTGCAGGACAGCAGAGCAGCCCAACCATCCGCCTCTGGGTGGCTCCTGTCTAGCTTGGCTTGTATGACTTCTTCCTTTTAAAGTGCTCCTCTTGTCCTGCAGGAATATGCGAAGTTTATTCTTCGTTAAAGATTCATACTCTTGTCTTCTTTTCTTCTATTCTGAGATGATTTTTTCGGATGTAGCTCTGTATTTGGTATAAAGAATGGATATTTCATTGCAGAGACCTCAGGGGGGTCACAGTCCTCATCTTCCCTGTCTCGTTCGAGAACGGTTTGACTAAAAGCTATTTTAATCTCCTGGTCCCAAAATAGAAGCCATTCCATTTGTGTAGGAGAAAATGGCCGCAGGATGATCTTTATGTGTTTGAGCAAAACCTTCTGGCCTCTTGTTTCATCCCTGGGCATTGCATCCTTCTCTTTTCTCCCATCATCCCCCGGTGTGGAGCTCGTGGAGGTGTGGAGGTGCTCGTTTTGGGAGGCAGGCATCATCCATGTTCTCTTCCTAAAGCTGGATGGCCTCGTGCTTCCCCTCAGTTTCCCCTTTCTTTACGCCTCTTCGTTCTCCACTGCAACACTTGCTCAGACCCCCTAAACTCCCGCAGACGTTCCTCCTGCTGGTTCCCCCCTTCGTGTCTCACACATGCTGATGTACAGTGGGGGCCCTTAACGCCGCAGCCGTAATTAAAGCCCGTAGCCCCCGCGTTGCCACGGAAACACAGCACTCCACAAGTACCGAGCACAACTGACGGTCCTAATAATTTTCCCGAGCGCTCCTTATTCACCAGATTGAAGCAAGATTTCACTCTGCAGCCTGGAAAAATGCCATACTCCAGAAATACCCAGCAAGGGGAGCGCACATGTCTTTCTTTTTTTTCTCTTGTTTAGGATAACGCACATAAAAACCCGCACCCCTGAGGTGGAGAAGGAAAACCATCACCTGTGACCTGTTGCCTTTGCAATGATGATGCCACGTCAGCATCTGGTTAGGGCTGACACCTTCGGTGTTTGGGTCCTGCTTTGATGGACAAACACAGAGGCAAAGTAATAGTCAGCAGCCAGATGGTTTTGCTGCAAGCCCAGCCTTGCCTGGTTGTGGTTCAGTGGGACAAAGTCAGCATTCAGGCACAATTTTGTTTAGTTTGAATATAAAAATTCCAGTCATTCTGCTAAACGACTTAAAAAATTGTGCAAAAGGTTGTTGCTCATTGATTCAAAAACTAGGTGTGTTGGATAAGTGGCACATGGTGACAGCGTGGCTGTGGCATTAGCAGAAATCTGTCCAAGTCTAATTGCTGTGCTCTGCCTCTTTCTCGTAGTTGGGGTTTTTTTCCTCACATTGAGCTGCCAGATGCCATCTTCTGACAACACTTCCAATTTTTTGTGTTTTTGAAAGAGTCTAACAAGATAAACTTGGGCTAGAATCAAATTGGGGGTTGCTGTCTGAAGACAGTGTAGCCCTCATACCGGTATAATTAACATGGATATTGTAAAGTCAATACAGGTTACTAGTTCTGCTTTACTTGTTTGCTGTATGGCTTTAATATTAAAGCAGAGATTGTATCTAGTGAGCTAGGTCGTGCTTATTGGAAGATGTGGAATAACACTTTTCCCCTCTAGTGCTGTGCGCTACCTATTTATTCTTATCATGTTTTTTATTGCAGTTTCTTCTATCTTTTATTCTAGCACTTGAGCTAGGGGCTTCTTTGAAAACAGCTGAATCATCAGCCCGATGCTGTAATTCCTCTGAAGGATACTCGACTGGGAACTAAGAACTAATGTTTAATTGGTTATGATGTGGTTTTAAGCAATGTAACCACTGTCTGTTTTCCCTCTCTGGGGCTTGTGTTAATCCACTCCTGGCTGCTAAGAGATTGTGTTCACAGCCCCAGCGTTTGCACAAGGTGGGGGAATTTGGGTACCCTGAGGTCTTTCCTAGCTAGCTTGGGGGATCGAGTGCCATGGCTGTGGAGAGCAGACTTCCGAAATCCTGTGATATTTTAAAATTAAGCCAACCTTTCCTGAAATCCAGGGTGATGGTCGTACCGTTGTTCAGTATTATATATTATTATGTATGATATATCATTATGTATGATATATCATATCACTATGTATTATATATTATTATATATCATTATATA
>NW_009714030.1:9168-9869 GCF_000703405.1 Apaloderma vittatum | reverse complement strand
AAGAAACTAAAACTAAAAAGTAAAAATCACTCAAACCCAGGACATTGATACATTTCTAAACAGTTACAAGGATTGTTTTCTCCATCGGCTTCACAGGGATCAAGTTGAGGCTGACAAGCTTGTAATTCAATGGATTCTTTCTGATCTTTCTTAAAGACAGAGGTGACATGGGCACTTACAGTTTCTTTGAATGTGACATAAATCTGATCCTCTCCCACCAAGAGTAAGCTTTCCTTTACCCAAATTTTCCCTCAGGTCTCAGGGGCATAGGATTCCTGAGGCTAAATCTAACCAGTAAAGACTTAGGTGAAGAAGGTATTGAGTACCTTGTACTTTTTAATGTCTTTTGTCACAAGATTCACTGTCTCATTCAGCAGTGGGCCCATGCTTTCCCTGGTCTTCATTTTGTTGCTGATGTACCTGCAAGAAGCTCTTGTTTTTGCAATTCAGATTCAAACCTAGAAGAGTTTTATCTTTCCCAAACACAATCCTGCATGGTCAGGATTTATTTTCCTCCTGGGTCACTAAACTACATCTTTTGGACACAATTAAGAAACTGAGGCTAATTAAGTGTAAATAGCAAATAAGAAAGTTCAAATTACGTTTTACTTTGTCTGGTAAAAGATTTCAGCTGGGTTATTCTGTTTTGGTTATCGTTTTCAATTGGAAGCTGGCCTTACATATATAATGGCACTGGAGAG
>NW_009714030.1:2194-9137 GCF_000703405.1 Apaloderma vittatum | reverse complement strand
TCCTGCTGGACCAGCTGTTTACAGAAATATTAAGAAAACTGTATAAAACTTACCAGAGAGCCTTAAAACACAGCAGTGCCACTCACTCTAAATTTGGATGGAAATGAAGCATTTTCTGTGAGACAAAACAGTAACAATTCACAACTATCAGTTAGATGTCAAAACATACAACAAGGCTTTACGTTGGTTACAAGAATTGCTCCCCACTACAGCAAAATACCTAGAGCTTTGGTAGAAAAGTTACTTGTTCACGGCTGTTACTGACACTGTTTTCGCACATGTAATTCAGCTGACAATGTCCCATAGTTCATTTTCATTTTATAAGGCTGAACTTGTGCAAAATTTTCTACCAGAGTTAGCCTGTGAATTAGATTAATTCAAGAATGTCACAGCCTTTCTTCCTTGCGAGGACATGTTATATTCCATGAGGGAGATTTTTAGAAGAGTTAGACATCATTACCTCTGATACAGTTCCTTTCTTGTTTTGTCAAAGGTAGCTTTGGTCTGGTGAGATCTTTTCTAGACATTCCTATTTCACCCCTTTTTTGATATTCCTTGTTGTTAATAGAGTGCTCTGAGTCTGTCCAGTTTCTGTAGGTCTGTTAATGACATTTCTATTGTCAGAATAGTTGAAAATTTGAATACATTGTTTTGCACCTGAGATAGATAAAACAAAACTAAAATGAAGGATATAGGGTTAAGTCCCCCTGGAATTTGCACCTAGCACAAAGGAAATATGCTAGGCATCAGCTAGCAAGCCATAACTTATTATTTCATCCATGGACAGACTGCTGCCCTGCTCCATTCCTGAACAGATATCTTCTGCAATGACAGCTTGTAGCTCTGTATATGTGTAAGATGTGACTCCCTCAACTCCCACCAAGTCCATAAGTCATTAGGAATGCAAAAGCCAACACCTTCAACATCGCTGAAGGAAGTTATTTTATGTAATGTCCTCTTGGCTCTCTCCCATTATATAATGGGAGATTCTGATCCGCAGGGAAAAGACATGTTAGACTAATCTCTCCGGTAAGGCAGGAGTTCCTGCAGAGTTTTGAACTCAGGGAAGACAAGAGAGGTTATCTTACATAGAGGCAAGCCCTGGTCAGACAGCTGCTCCTGGCCTTGCTGCTGCTTTCAGATTCTACAGAGTTGCTTCAAGCAGTTCAGTTGACCTGCGTGTCACTGTTTCAAACAGGATAAAGTTACTCACCATAGTACAAGACAGCCTGAAGTCAATGGGATCAGGAGTTACTGCCTCACAGGGAGCAGCATATTTGTGCGAGAGAGCTGCTTCTAGTTCTCTCCAAGTTCTCACAGCTGTCCAAAGATCTAACTTTTGCTTAAAAAATAGCAGGATGGTGCATCAACTCGCAACTTAAATAGGCCTTACCTCAGAAATAAGAAATACAGAGTTCAATCTGAACTCTCCCTCATGCAAAAAGACCTTTGAATAATATGACTTCCATCAATAAACAAGAAGGACAATGTATAAACAGCATATATAAGGTCTTACCTCAGATTTCCCCATTTTGTCTAAATCAGAAATATGAAAGAGGACTGTCTTATTAACATGTTTCTACTATCATTCGTATATGCTATACATGGGGTGACTAATATTTAGTAATTGATATACATGAAATACTAAGTACTTTACAAGACGTAACATACATTGTGTATGTTCTGCTAATACTTCCAAAAGCCTTTGATCTTCATAGATAGTAGAGGAAAATGACTATGAACTGTCTTGGGATAACTGAATCACTGAAATGCATCTTAATTCCTACATACATTTAAATGTAAGTCTAGTCCTGAAATTCTGACATACTAGATCTAAATATACAGCAAATTTATACTTTCAAAATATTCTGTACATCTTCAGATATATTTAAAAGCATACTGAACAAAGAGTTCAGTATATAAGCATTTTCATAAATTGTATTCATAATTGATTTTTAAAAAGATTGATGCATTTAATATTAAACTTGGCAGGTCTGGGAATTTTTCTTGTTTTCAACAGATCAGATTCTGTGCAAAAAATTCTAACACTCATATTTTGGTGGTATGTATGCTGTGCTTGGCAAAAGATCCTTAGTTTCATAATTTCGATGCCTAAGGACTGCTTTTGTGTTTCCATAAGTGCTTCTACAGGTCAATATTCTGAATCACTTTTAAGTACATTTAGATAGAAAAAAACTGGTTTTTTCCACTTACATTCTACTTGTCAGTTTATTCAGAAACTGCTGTCACTAGGAGTATGGCTGAATTTTAACAGAAAATAACATTGGATGTGAGCTTAATAGTTCTATGTCCAGTTAAATAATTTTGTGTTCACTGGTTATGTAAAACCTGTTTTTCTGTTGGAGGATAACTCAGGGTCAGAAGTAGATTTTTCAGTCCCGTGTGTCTGGATGGAAAGTACAGTCCAGACAATTTCTGATGAGTGCAGAGGGAGAAAAGAGAAATAAAATCCCCAAACTAAGCAAAACAAAATACAAAAACACACATACGCATACAAGACAAAGAACAACAGTAAACCAAAAGAATCCTAATTTCACAGCAAGTGCTATTGTAGTAAAATCATAAAAGCTTCTGTGAGATGGCAATGCCCTTCAGAAGTAAAAAATTAGTAGAAAGCAGTCTGTTTCCTTGAAAAAGTAAAGTTCAGCTTTTCTTCACTTTTGTTTACACTACATCCCATTTGCAATTAATGAAAGGACACACAGAGATATTTTTCCATTGGATTTTTTATTGGGCCTTTTTTTGCATTTATTTTCTTTTGCAATTTTAATAACAGATACATGTCCTTCAGAAAATTGTAAAAATTCTAATTAACAGATTACTGGAAACAGGAGGATACTCTATACCACCACAGTCTTGAGGCATCCACCTCTGATCACTGTCAAAGATAAACAGTTGGTTAGGGCTGCTGTCTAACATAGACTAGTTAATTTAATAGCTTGGTCTCCTGATGTGTTATGAAATGCCATGACAATAGTTAGTCACCATCCACATGTGCAATTTTTAAGATAAAGCCCAATAAACTATCATTAGATCCCTAGTTATTATAACTTGCAAGTGGTAAAGATGAAAATAATCTGTTTAGTTTTAGGACGGCTCTCAGCTGATTAGTCATTTGAGAACCTACATTAAAAATTCATAAATGTGAAAAAAAATAAAGGAGTTGGGTAAGACTATCAGAAAAAAAAAAGTGGGAATGTTATTTTTTATATCTGAAGATGCAGCATTGTTACATCTAGCAAATTAGACATGGTCAATGTCATTCATTAGGGAAGAAATCTATAGTTCCCTCAGACGTGAAGGTTTATTCAGTTTATACGTGAGAAAGTGGGCCTTAATTACTCTACTGTTGTTATGTTTCTGTCACCAACATTAGAGTATGATGACTGCAAAGAATAAGAAGGTTGTTGGGATAGTTTTAAAGGTTTCATATCTTCATGCTAGTAAGACCACTGTAGAAACTAAAATTCCTGATTTCAGTGGACATTATGTGATCTGTTTCATCCCAAACTGGGACATGATATGCTCTTACAGTATCAAATGAAAGGGAAACACTGTAGATATGAAAGGACTCTGCCGTCAAACTGGAACAGAATACAGAACTGTGTCTAGGATTATGAGGACAGCCCAGATAACCACCATCTCTTTTAATTGATAGAAAATTCTCTTGCCATTTTTCAAACTAATTTTCTTCCCAGTTAGACTACAAGGTGAGATCCTAGTATACAATTAAGGCAAATGATGAGATGTTTTAGCACAATACATGATTACAAAAATCAGCTCATTCTATTTACAGAAAAGTGTTTGCTGAAGTACTTTTTTCATACCATATTTATTAACATTTCAGTTTAGCCTGTTTTTAGAACCTATGTATATAAACAATATATCCAAAGTGGCTACATTAAACGTAAAATTAATCACACTTTTAAGAACAATATGAAAAGCTCTGTCTAAAAAAAGAAAAAACAGAACACTGGTCTTATATAATAAATTATTTTTTAAAATACCAGTAACATGAATCCATTCCAAACTGAATTTAGGTTTTTTCTTTTCTTTTTTTTAAAATTAATACTGTGACAAAATCTTAAATACACCACAACATACTGGTTTTCACTGTTTCCTGGAATTTTTTTTAAAAAATAATAATAATTAAAGGAGAAGAAAAGTATCAATGGAACCCAGACAACCTGCCTTGCAAATTCTAGTATCTCCTGGCAGATTGTCAGTGAAGGCCTAGGCAAACTTCCCCTCAAGCTCATAATCTGCAGGAGCAATAGATTGTCATCTTCCAGAGTACCATAACTAGAGGAGAATGAAATATACGTTTTGCTGGTTAAGTTTTGCTAATACTTACGGACAAAAGAAAGCAATTTGTTCAGCCTCCTGTCATTTGAAGTCTTAGAACATTTCTCTAGGTTCAATTCAAGACCCAAGTCCTGAGAGGCATTTCCCCCCTTCTCACCTGGTACCACTATTTATCAGTTCTCCATCCACAGCCCTAGAGATGAAAATACTAAAACACTACACCAAAATACTGACTGAGAACAAGAATGCACATTAAAGTCTAATCTAGTTTAAACTATGAAATGGACCAAAGTTAAACCAAAACAAATTCTTATTGCTAAGTGTGTCTTATAAATAGCATAACATTGTAGTATTTTTGGCTTCCTTAATCTTCCTACTTGAAATATACATACATGCATGCGTATTGCTGTATGTGCATTTACACATAAAAACAGAGTCTTGGAATAAAAATCCGTCATTTCATGAATGCTGTTGGGAAAAAGCTTAAGTGTGCAAGTAGATACTAAACCAGATCTAAGGAAGGTATTGCACACTTAGCTTACCAGAGAGAGATCCACTGTTAAAAAAGGTTATCCATAACTTGAGTCAACAAAATTTCATGTTACACACAGAACTGTGAAATAATTATATTTATATAATGTCTTTATTATAAGAAATAATCTTCTCTTAAATAATCTATTATTACAAAGCCAAACTCTGACATATAACTACACCAAATAATAGCTAAGAGAATTATTCATGAGGTGTGTTTTTGCACCTAATAAAATAAAACAGTCACAAAAACATGTCTGCAAACACCACCTTCTCTGACAACACTCTGACTGGTTTTAGAATTCAATTTTTTGAACAGCAATACCAAATAATCTATGAACAATTCAAGTATGTTGTTAGTTTTTAGGGTTATATGAAATATCCCAGACTTACAGAACAGTTGATAAAAAGAGAGAAAATTCAAATACTTATGAATCATAATTAAAATTCATTTTAATGATTTTTAGCTTTTAATTCTTAAGAATCTCAATCATCACAGTTATTAGAATGTTATGAAATGGTTACTCTATGAAAATACCATCAAAGTAATCATCAGTTGTCAAAACGCTATTGTTTGAACACTAGTACAATAGTATGAGTGATTTATGCAATAATTCAGATTTCACCAAGATCTGACATAAAGTCTTTTAAAAAGTCTGACCTCAACTTTCCCTTCCCTTATGAATAGAAGACATTTGACTTTAAAAAGCTCAAAATTACTCTAAAACTATATAGATTTTGTACTACTTTTTAGCAAATGTGGATCAAGAATCCTTCTACCAAAATTACACTAGTTTTGCATTGGCATAAATGTTAAGTGAAATCAGGGTTAAGATCCACAAATTTTTTAAGTGATTCTTCTATACTTCATTTTCTGATTGACAGTATTGAGAAAAAGAGAAAAGAAGGGAAAGATTTTTTCGCAAGTCATTTGCATTATATGGAGCAAAATGCTGACTGCTTTCGCTAAGGACCGGGAAGAAACAATTTGAATGCTCAGTACTGTTTTTTGAGAGAAGGAGGTTTCAGCTCAGGAGAACAGCTTCGATTGCACAAAACTATCCTCTTACCTGATTGCACTATTCTTCTAGGCTATCAAGTCTTCATAGTACTTTTTAGAAGGCCATTTCTTAATAAATAAATAAGTATACTCAATGTCGTAGGCTGCAATTATGCTCTGAAATAATAATACCAACTCCTGCTTTCTTTCTCTCACTGTATAACAAAACAATTCATGAAAACTTACTGTCTTGTTACCTCACAGGAAACTAGCCATCCCTGGATATCATGTGCGGATAAGAGTACTTGTCACAAAATTAATTTACTTGCTATAAATTTCAAGTTACATTGGTCATTTAGTTTCCACTATCACGAATCATAGTTTTAGTTCACTTTATGGATGATCCTCATCTATGTTGAACATAAAGGCCAAAGGTTGGTCTAGAAAAGAATTTGTCTTTTTTTTATATATCAGATTGATTTTTTCAGGCTAGTCGTAACACTGAAATTGCCTTGTTTAATCCATTTAGTCAATGTTCTGAAGGCGCTCCACACTGCATTTCAAACTCTTTGCTAACCAACATAAAATTGTTGCATGAGGTTAAACAGAAGGCCAATCTACTAACCAAAATTGAGCAGTAAGGGAGAAAACTGCCTTGTGGAGCTTTTGGAGATTATTTCCTGCTGTCCAGGAAGGACTACACAGTCAGGCTCCTGAAACAAAGCTTGCTTCTACTATCAATATCACATGAACTGCTGACCCTTCAGCTCCTTCTGTGAATATTGTTATCATCAAATACGGAGAAGACTCTGGGGTGACCTAACAGCTGCCTTCCAATACGTGAAAGGAGCCTACAGGAAGGCTGGAAAGGGACGTTTTACAAGCGTGTCCAGCAATAGAACAAGGGGTAATGGATTTAAAGTGAAGGAAATTAGATTTAAATTGGATCTTAAGAAGAAATTCTTCAGTATGAAGGTGTCAAGACTCTGAAAGAGATTTCCCAGGAGGTTGTGGGTTTCCCCTTCCCTTGAGGTGTTCAAGGCCAGGTTGGACGAGGCTTTGAGCAACTTGGCTAGTTAAGTGCAT
>NW_009714030.1:0-2180 GCF_000703405.1 Apaloderma vittatum | reverse complement strand
CATTCCTGCCCATCGCAGGAAGGTTGGATTAGATGATCTCTACGGTCCCTTCCATCCTAAGCCACTCTCCGATTTTATGATTTCATGAAATATGCAAAAGAAGGAATAAAGGGAAGAAGAGGAAAAATCAACAATTTCCTTACTACTCCTTACTGCTACTTCAACTCTTTCTCACTAGTCTGCATCCTCATGTCTTTTCAATTCAGGATTCAGGATTCTTTCCTCTCCGGATATTTAATGAGTAGATATTTTAATATTGTGCCTAAATACTTTCCACTTTTTTTTTAAATCTTACTCCAGAATTCTTCCTGAGTTTTCCCCTTCTTGGTCCATTTGTTTATGCCAATATTTACCTTTTTTTTTCTACCTTTACTACTATCTATACCTCTGCTGCCTCCTAACCTGTAATTTGCATCTGTTTGAAACTTCCCTCTTATGATATGACCATGCTTACCATCTTACGAAATCTGTGGACACACAGCACAGGCTTACCTTACCACCTTGTGCAGATCAACCATAGCACTATCACTTCTCCCCTTCTTCCCCGCCAAGAAATTAGCTTCCTTTCTATTCATGTGAACGCCTTTCCCGTCTTACATGATCGACTTTTTTCTCTCTTTTGGCACATACTCACAAATTTTGCTCTGATCACTGAAAGAAGAAGAGGAAAGTGGTACTAGCGAAGATACACAGAAACTGAAGGGAAACTAAAATCTACCAAGCAAAATGACATGATAAGCAAAAAAAGCTAGAGACTGTTACCATGCTCTCAGTCTACCAGCATTCTCACCGTGTTTTCTTCTGCACTTGCAACTAGCAGTCTCCATTGATTTGTATTATTATCTATTTAATATAGTGGTCTACTTAATCCCATTAGTAGTGAAATCATTCTATACATTTATCTTCTACCTCTGTTACTTACCTTGCTCATTTTTTTTTTCCAGTCAGGATAAATTGTAGTGTCATCAAAATCAAAGATGCAGGTATAGTGCAGACTTTCAGAGAGACATTTTGCCATTTGCATTTTGTGTTCCATTCTTTCCCTCCTATCTTCTCTATCAGACTTATCTGAGAGTTTAGTAGCCCTAAGGAGTAAAGGCACAAGAGGTAATAAACAAGTATTAGGAAAAGGGTTTTCACTGTTAGGGAGTTCAAACACTGGCACAGATTTTCTGCAGAGGTTATGAAAACACCAACGCTTGATTTCTGATTGAACGAGACGCTATAGCCAAAGCAGAATCTTACAACTCCTACAAACTATAAATGTATTTATGAGGACACAGCTGATGTTAGCTTGCCTTGAATCCAAATACAGACATAATAAACAGCAAGTATGTAGGTGTTCTGCAACACTTTGATGGTACAGCCAGACAAAATGTATAAACATTTTACACAAGTATCCGGGTAGTGAGACAACCAGAGATGTGTAATTCCATATAGGAGCCATGAAGTTGAAAGATAAAGAAGTAGCATCATAAAGGACTGAAAATATCCTGACACAAGCGCTCTGAGTAGCCTGGTGTAAGCTATCCCTGCTTTGAGCAGGGATTTGACACAGACACACTAAAAGTTGCTTTCAGCCAGAGTGAGTCTACAGCTGAAGGGTTTATTTGTAATTTATTCTACAGTTATTTACAAAGCAAAGTAAGTATGATTTATGTGCTTACTTCTTTTAGCATACACATAAACACAAAATTCAGGTTGGAAATGTTATAGAGATAAGAGTGTTAAAGATAACTGCAGTAGCTTAAGTTCAGAAAAGTCGCTCTTTTAGTGAACAAGTATTTTGTGTAGCAAAATTTTAACACTATAAATTCATAGAGAGTTTAATACCAATTAAAGGTAAAACAAAAGTTAAAAAATATTTTCTTAGATCTTGCAATATTGTGACATAATACACTGGTATAATCTCAAGTGCAATCCAAAGAAAAACACTTTAAATGTCTTTAGACTTTAACCTCAAATAGTCCCTTGGCAACATAAACGTGAAGCTTTCTAAGCTTATGTGTGGATCTTGGGTGCTTCTGACAATACATGTAAGAAATAATCTATTAAGAGATATAACTAAAACTGTTTGATTTTAAACCTCTTTATCTTGAGAGTTAACTGATTTATGAAAACTATGGTGTGGTCTTGGGTTTGCCTGGCTGGATTTCAGTGGAAGGGGCGCTGTAGGGGGA
>NW_009714029.1:0-28504 GCF_000703405.1 Apaloderma vittatum | reverse complement strand
CAGGAGCGGGCTTCAAAAAGGTCTGACTCTGCCCCCCTCCAAAAAAAAGAGAAGAGATCGTATATAATCTTTGATTTCAAGAGGCTGAGGCATACTCGCCTAGTTTATGTCAGAATGACAAAGCCCAGTGGCTAAAAATTGCCGCGCTGCCCCTCAGTAGCGAGGGAGCATCTCACACAGGCACCCCTTCACGAAACAGGGCCGCCCTGCGAGCCTCCCCGCGGGAACAGCTGAGGAGATCATGAGAGTTTTGATTTTTTACCCCCTCAGCTTCCTATCATCAAAGGGCGAACACCAGCTTCCCTTTCCTTCCAGGTGCCTTCAGCGTCTCCTCTGCCGAGGACGCTGACCTCACTGGAAGGAGGTAGAAGGCAGTTCTGCGTTTCGTTCTAATCTGTGGCCTGGAGTGTAAATTCAGGAAGAAGTACTTTCTGCAAACGGTGGTGAATGATTGTGGTTATCAGTAGGAGGTTTGTGATAAAGGGGAGGAAAATGCCTCTTGATAGTAAATAAAAGTTGTGTAGCTATTTATTCCTGTCACATTTGTTTTTAGTAAGTTCCTGTGTGTTTTTCAGAGTGCCACCTTATCAGCTCAGTCGCTTTTGCGTACTCATTTTTCTTCTGCTTTTCTTTGCCTGCTCCTTCTTTCTTTCATAGTGACTTTCTCTTACCCGTGGCAGCTCCCAGCCAATGAACCTCACTTGGGTTTTTTTGCCCAATCCACGTGCTAAAGCAACCAGAGATTAAGTCATTGATGTTGATTAGTGAAATGTCATTGTAAGTTCTTCCTCCAGTCAGGTTTAGGCTATTGCCTTAAAGGGCAGAAACATCTTGCACTTGCTGGAAGCTGGAATTCCAGACCGTTGGAGTGCGTGCCATGGATTACAGAGGGGAATTGCTGGTTGTCCCACAGTGCCTGGCTCTGGCGTGCCTCCCAAGGGAGCTGTGCAGATGGCAGATGCTGAGGTGCAGAGGCTGTGCAGGCTTGCAGACCAGACAGCAAATGTTTGTTTGCTGGACATCAAACATATTCACAGCTAGAAACAGAGGTAAAAATAAAAGGGTAGTACATTACAGAATCACTGAATGGTTGAGGTTGGAAGGCATCTCTGGAGGTCATCTGGTCCAACCCCCTACTCAAAGAGGGCCATCCAGAGCTGGTTGCCCAGGAGCATGTCCAGGTAGATATTTTTTTAATATCTCCACAACTTCTTTGAATAATCTGTTCCAGTGCTTGGTCTCTCTCACAGTGAAAAAGTGGTTTTCCTTACGTTCAGAGGCAACCTCCTGTGTTTCAGTGTGTGCCCATTGCCTTTTGTTCTGTCACTTGGGCACCAATAAAAAGAGCCTGGCTCCGTCTTCTTTGCACACTCCCTTTAGGTGTTTTTATATACTGATAAGATCTTCCCTGAGCATTCTGTAGCCTTCCCCTCCCCCAGTTCTCTCAATGTTTCCTCATACGGGAGATGGTCCAGCCCTTAAATCATCTTAGTGGCCTTTCATGGGACTCTGTCCACTGAAGGCACAAAACTCCACATGTGGCCTCACCATTGGTGAGAAGAGGGGACGGCTCACTTCCCCCAGCCTGTTGGCAACTCTCCTCCTAATGCAGTCCAGGATGCCATTAGCCTTCTTTGCTGTAAGGGCATGTTGTTGGCTCCTGTTCGATCTACTGTTCACGAGAACTCCCAGGTCCTTTCTGCAAAACTGCTTTCCAGCTGGTTGTCTCCCAGCATGTACTGGTGCGTGAGGTTGTTCCTCCCTGGGTGCAAGACTTCGCACTTCTCCTTGCTGAACTTCGTGAGGTTTCTGTCAGCCCGTTTGTCCAGCGTGTCCAGGTCTCTCTGGATGGCAGCATGACCCTCTGGTGTATCAGCTCCTCCTCCCAGTTTTGTGTCATCAGTAAATTTGCTCCAAGTACACTCTGCTCCATCATCCAGATCATTAATGAAGCTGTTGAACAGGACTAAACCTGGTATTGACCCCTGGGGTACACTGCTAGTTACAGGCCTCCAACCGGACTTTGTGCCATTGATCACTACGCTCTGGGGCTCTCCATCCAGACAGTTTTTAATCCACCTCACTGTCTGCCCATCCAGCCCATACTTGATCAACTGCTCTGTGAGGATCTTATGGGAGACAGTGTCAAAGGTCTAGGTAGACAGCACCCACTATTCTCCTCTCATCTGCAAAGCCAGTAGTTTCATCAAGTTGGTCAAGCATGATTTCCTCTTGAGGAATCCATGCTGACTACTCCTGATGACTTCCTTGTTCTTCATGTGTCTGGAAATGGTGTCCAGGATTAGCTGCTCTATCACCTTCTCAGGGATCAAGGTGATGTTACCTAGTCTGTAGGTCCTGCCATCCTCCATCCTGCCTTCCCTGAAGTTAGGAGTGGTGTTTGCTTTCTTCCAGTCTTTGGGCACTTCTCCCAGTAACCATGATCATTCAAAGACAATGAAGAGTGGACATCTGCCAGTTTCTTCAGCACTTGCAGGTGCATCCCATCAGGGCCAATGGACTTTGATATGTCCAGTTTGCTGAAGTATTCCCTGACCTGATGCTCTTCCACCAAGGGTACATCTTCTTTGCTCTAGACTTTGTCCTTGGTCTCTGGGGCCTGGAATTCCTGAAGGGCTGTTACCTCAACGTTTAAGACAGTATTTTAGAATATGGGGGCTAGCTGCCCAGGAGGCAAAACAGGTTGCTGCCTGAGAAGCAATTTGATAATTTTTTAAGTACCTTGTCCACACTTGCACCAACAGGCTGCAAGCTTGACAGGGCCAGAATATGGTTTTACCTGCTGTAGTTAGTTTAGTGCATGGACAAAAGAATGGGCTCTTCAGAAGTCCAAATGTTTTCCTGGGACACAGGGAAATCCCACACACCATTCACTGACTGGTTTCCTAATCCTTGCCTCCCTCCAGGCAGGTAGTTTAGAGTCACTTGCATGATATCGAGGAGCAAGCTGCTGAGATCTCCAGACCTCCACAACCAGAGCCACGCTGCTGTGTTAGCACAGCTCCCAACATAGGTTCACTGACCCTGCTGAGAGACCAGATTGCTTAGCTGGGCTAATTTGAAGATCCAAACCAGTATCTTTGCTGTACCAGCTTGTCTGCAGATAGCTTGGGGATTTCTAATACAGCACTGCATCGTGGGAGACAAACCTGCCCTTAGCTTGTTCCATGTTTCAGTTCCTCACAGTTTTCTTTAACTGGCAGAATTTTGTGAGTCTAATTAGAGAACATGAATTGACAAGGAGGAGTAAAAGAATACACCGAGATATTACGAACAGTTTTCCTTTACAGACTTTCATCTACTATCTTGTTACTAGAAGTATTTTACATTTTTACTCTCGAAGTACAGCAAAAATACATGGCAGCTAATATTATATTATTTTCTTTATTTTGTGCACCTATGAACTTGGAATAGCCTTCTCTGAACATTCAGGATCTTACCCATCAAAGCATAGCTCTGGGGATGCGATTAGTAAAGTAATTAGTTTTTCATAATTCTGTGTACTTTGAAGCTGGGAACTGTGATTCTAACATGCTCCTAGGCTCTGTTGTGTTCCGTATTTCTATTAAACAACTGCTATATTTCTCAAATCCCAGCTTTTCTTTTAATTAGCAAGAATCTCTCTCTGCCAGTGGTGGTTGCAAGGCAAGTTCAATAAGTGTAAAGTGAGATGGATACAGAGTGGATTTTACAAGGGTTCTGGAAAAATAGAGTTATAAAAGCATCATTCATTGCGGTTACCTCACATGTCCTGGTTTGGTCCTTCGAAGTATGAATTTTGTTAATGATTTCACTCTGTGTTGGAAAGGCAAGAGGAAAACTGCAGACCTGTAACTTCCCTAACCTAGCCTGCACTAGAATATTTTGCTGGAAGAGCTACCCTACACACGTGAACAACAAAGGATCTCACCCATTAACTTGTGCTGCCAGGTTCATCACATATCTGTTCAGAGATGCTCTTTTTCATCCCACAGACAGAATGTAGGCAGAATTTTAGGACCCTGACAATTTGTTTGAACTTTCCAGTTTTGTTCTAGGGGGGTAGAATGGGGCCTTGGACTTGGACTCTAGAACCTGGAAAGTGGTAGGTCTGAGACTACCCTGAGTCCCATAATAAAGATATAAGCAAAGGAAGCTGGGTGAGATCAGAGTTATTTAATCGATTTCATTTTTAAACCTGTGAGCAGAACAATGACAGAAAAAAGCACAGCAGGTTCAGTCACTGCAGTTAAATGATCACTTATATGATGCATAGAGGCAAAGTCAAGTCAAACCTTTCCCACTTATTCTCGGCCTCTGAACTCCAGAATATTTTTTTCAGATGTGAAAGAAAGAAGATGATTCACAGGAGGCCATCCATGAACTCTAACGTGAAACCTGAAACAAGTGCTTTGACAGGACACCATAACAATGCTTAGGCTGATGAAACTGCACTTCAGCCAGCAGAGCTTTATCCAGTGTCCCAGGACTCTGTGTGATGCCACCTTTACCTGTGAGGTAAACCATGTCTTCATGATGAGACTCTGCTAGCCTAACAGTCAGCCTGAGGTAATACCACAGCACACGCTTATTGACAGTTCTGTTAAATCTTCACACCTGAAATGTGGCCCCTCAGCATGTTACTTGTCGTGGAAGAGGGGACCATTTCCCCTTTTGTGTGTAGCATTTCAGCCTCTCTCCCACTCTTTCATTTGCTGTGCAGGTAACAGGCGTGTCCTGCTGACTGTGGCAAGTTTGCTCAGAAGTTGTTTGTCAGAGAGGTACAGTGCTAAAGCCAGAGGATGAGTTCCTGCCCTTACATGTACTCTCCAGTCTGTTTTCTGTAGCCCCTTTCTAGGTGAGGTTCATCGTGTGTGACCCATCTTGTCTCATGTGACTCGATGTACCAGAAACGTTGTCCCTTGCTTTGCGACAGCTGTCTGAGAAAGAGAGCGACGGATGTGCAAAGAGCTGGGACAAGTGGCCGGTGGGACGCCCAGAGAAGCCTTGTTGGAAGTCAGTCAGCAGGGTGGCGCCAAGAAGGGGCCACTGAGCAAGCTCTCATTACTAGGACCTAGTGTGGGGGCAAGGAGGCTAGCGCTTGGCTGGCTCTTGGTCCCCCCCAACTCGTGTCTTCTAGAGAACATCCTCTTCTTAATGAAGGAGTCTTGCTCTGTACAAAAAAGGCTCCAAGATTACATCATTAGACATTCACTTTGACTAATTGCCCTTATTTCTGGTTCTTTTGCAAAACCAGAAGGTAACTGATCTATCTAAACACCAATCTCTATTGAAGAAAAAGTAGTAAGTCCACCATTACTTCATAGTAGAAAAACTTCAATTCATTTAGTTCTTTTCTGTCCAAATGCCTACATCTCTTTAAGTGGTTAAGAGGGCATACTGCCAGGAGCTGAGTTTTTCATTAGATCAGAAAACTGCTCCTATAGCATTTTTATTATATATGTTACTAATATACAGGCCTGATCCTAACAAAATTTGTGAAAAAACACCCATGTCCCATAAGTATAATTGTTGACAAATTGGCTAAGTTTTAAAATAAATGGGTCACAATGTTTTATTTTGACCAATCACAATTTCAGATTATGTGTTCAGATATAGAGCAAAACTGCAAAGCCATATTTCAATTCTACTAGAGCAACCATGGACCAAAGTTCGCACACCTCAGACACTTGCACTTTCTTTTGAAGCCATGGATGCAATAGAAATACAGCCTATAGAGGAAAAAACATAAGAAAGCAGACAAATAATGGCACCACAGTGTTTGTATTCACTGTAGTACATCAGTATTCTGCTCATTAATTTGAGAAATCTCTTATCATTTTGTCATACTATAATGATTTTGCTTTTCTCTGTAGGATCTCACTTTTCTTTCTCTCCAATATTCAGTAAATAACCTATTCCTAAGTGGTCACGACTTTGCAAAAGGAACAAAGGCTAACAACAAGACATTTTGTCAGGAATTGCTGATAATTTCTTTTACTACTTGTTTCGGGAGCTGCAATGGAAGAAGGAAAACTATTTTTGAAAGTATTATTTTTTCTATGATGGTGACTCTCCTCAAAAATGTATTTACTAGACTTTAGTAAAATACCGTGAGTTTGTAGAAATTAAAACATGACAGACAAGCTTCTTTTTTATTTTCTGCTGGTAGAGCTAGTTATATTATCTCCACCAGAGAGCGCATTTATCACCAGAGGTGATGGAGAGGTTGCTGCGCTCCTAAGTCGTGTTGTGAGCTGCCTTCCTCAAGGACAGCACTCTAGACATGATGGGTGATTCCAGCTACATGAAGTTTCTTGCCTATGAGCTAGTTTAGGCTCAGAATTAACAGTGTGTTCAAATGGTTAAGGCTTTCCATGTCCAAGATAGAGATGAAGAATCTTCTGACAAGGAGAAGAAACTGCCAGCAACTGGAGAGATTCCTGCCTCTCTTTCTGAATCTTAGGCTCCAGCCCAGGAGATGCTGACTTCCCAGGGACACACGCTTCTCCCATGCAGCACAAACACTCATATGTCCTCCAGACACATGCTTGAGGACACTGTGACCCGTTGGCTTTGAGAAGGTTGGGCATCAGAAAGAAGAAAGGACTTGGTAAGCAGTAAAAGCCATCTTCAAGTTGTGGACATGAGAGCAAAGACATTTCAAGCAACGTTGCAGGAAATCCATAGCAAGAGTATAAAATAAAATACAAACTTTAAAAAAGAAATCTCAGAACCCATGCCTTCCCTTAGAACAGTGAAAATGGTCCAGCTCAGCTAGACTGCTAAGAAAATCCAAAGGGCATCTACTGGGTTTGTGTTGCCTGTTATCCCAGAGCGTACCCCCAGGGATACTGCACCAAGGCTGAAACACTCTGAGTCTGGAGCTTGTGGGTACGGGCTCGCTCACAACACAGTTATGGAAATCCTGCCTAGTACTGGAAGGAGAATACAATGTGTTACAGCACTGGCAAAGGGTAAAAAGCTTTCAACTCCTCAGTCATGAGTTCACATCGTGTTCAAACACGTTGACCATATGTTATAAGAGGTGTTAAGCTACAGCAAACGCTCTTGCATTTTCTTAAGATGATTGCCTGTTCCGCAAAAACCACTGGGATAGACCAGCCTCCTCCTTGGCGGTCCCAACAGGGAGCCCAGGATTCACGAGTCTTAAGACGTACCTCATCTCTCATCTTCTAGCTGTCAGTGAGGCAGAAAACACACTGCTCAGTGAAGGAAATCCAAAGACAGCTTTTAGACAAAAGAGTATTGCAACATGCCTTTGACCTAACAGGGACTTTTCTCCGAACTCTGCAATTTCTGTGTAACTGAGCTATATTTAAACACACTCACACGCATTTTAATATACATACATATATAGAGAGAAAGGTATTCAGCTTCAGTGTGGTGATTTGAGTGTGGCTCTTCTGGTGGATGTGGTGATACAGTCTTTTGTTTCTGGCCCCTCCTAGTGTCTGCAGTGTTAGAGGTACATAATAGATTATAGGTTTAATTCCATAAAATAAACTTTCTATGGGTTTCTCCCCCTCTTGAGTCTGGTAGTAATACTTGCTAAAAACTACCCAATTTCAAATCTCATTTTTAATCCCTATGACTTTTCCTCCAGGCTTATTCAGAATGACAGCTTGGTGTTTTTATAGGGTTTTTCTCCTCATACTTTTAAAAAATGCATTTGTATGCCTTTACATGCCTCAGCCAAATTTGTCCTGAAACAAGTAATCTGAATGCGAGCTAACAAAGCTAAAATTTGTTCTTGTGGCATCTGGCTGCTCAGTTGGTTGATGAGTGAAGAAGAGGCAACAGCAAATAGGAGCCGCCTTGTTAATCAGAGCCCTGGGCCGCCTTGCTGAGTGGAAGTCTTTACCTCTCCCCCTAAGGGTGGGAACCGCTGTGTCCATTCTGACAATTAACTGGACTCCAGGCAGTGTGCCCCATGGAGCAAGAGGTGTGCCTGAAGCCAAGGACTAGCCAGCTGTGGAAGTAGGATGGATGGTGATCAACAGAACTGTATTTACTGTTCTATAGATTTCCCTCTGGGTTTAGCTCCTTTTTTTTTATGGAACCATGGGTGCAGGTAATGAGGTGAAGAACCTGTGAATGTATCTCCACAGGTGGAGCCCTCAGGACGTGCAGTTTACAAAGCCTGTTCCAGGACGATCCAAATTTCCCCCAATGCAAGACTGCAGAGAAAATTAAACTATCCAAATGCAGAAAGAGCAGAAGTTCCTTATGCTGAAAGGAGAAAGAGGGAGCCAAACCTTTTGTGATTTAGGACTCTGTTAATGAGTTAGAGAGCAGCGCTCCACTGCCTCTTTGCCTTTTCCACGCTCAGTTAACTTCTGGTAAAAAGCACAGATAACTGTTCAGCACATGCTCTTGTTAGAGACTAACTCTTGAGACCTTGCCTTCTCTCTTAGATGTGTGTGAAATTGGTCAATGGCTTCAACCAAACTGCACAAATGAGAAATGGACAGCAAACGTGGAGTCCAAGAAGTTGAGAAAAGTGGCCTAAGAGCTTTTAAAGATAAGCCTCACCTACTTTGAAGAGAGGTGCCTAGTAACCCCTGTTCCCAAAAGATACAGATGTCATTTTCTGCATCATGGGAATCCATACACTACATTCCCACACAAGGGTTTCTGTGGAGGGAAATATATGCACCAAAACTGCTTTGGGTGAGAGTGCTGCAAAATACTATAAACATTTCTGACCATGTATTTTCAAACATCTAGTTCAATCCAGTTTTAGATGAAAGAGACAAGCAGGTGATGTAACCTTGATTCCACAGAGTTCCATTTTAATCACTTAAGTGCACACGAAGCAGAGTTTGGGCTGTGCTCAAGTTTTTAAGAGATTGCTTAGATCAGTTGGTTTTCTGTTTTCCAGTAAAAGGTTCAGTGGGGCACTTACTAAAACAAACAAAACCCCATTATTTTAGTAACATAAAAAACAATCATGTACATCCAACAAATAGATCAGAAGATGCTCTTTTATAGACAAAATTCCCATCCCAGAGATACAATGGTATGTACAATAACATCACACTTTGTCAAGAGATTCCAGTATAAAACACAGTAATTCAAAAGAAACAAAGTGTAAGTTTATTAGACACCAACATTTCTTAGTCAAGATCTAAGTAAAGAAAACACACAGTAGAAAAAGTTGTACAAAGCAGCAATGGATTTACATTACATTAAAGAAAAAGTTACCCTAAGCTATTAAGTCTCAGCCCTAAAAAAAGTAAAAACCCATCCTGGTGTACTGAACTGATATAGAATGACTATAAGGTATACAGGATTATAAAACCAGCTTCTTTTGTCTTACCTCTATAATCCTTTAAAATGACAAGTGATTTTGTGTTATCTAATTGGAAAATTCTATAGCAAATATATCGGATAATTTCAATTTCTAGAAACTGTAGGAAACTCTTCCCCTGTACCCACACACTAAAAGTGATCCCATTTTCCTGCTTTTTAAAAAGGGACACTGTCAAGAATAAGCCTTAAAATGTGTACTTCATATGTATTTTGCAGGTTACATTGCTAAAGATAGTTTGTTCTGGTTTTATGCACATAATTTAATTAAAGATGTTGCTGCAGTAGTGGGAAGCCTGTGTCTTTAAAAGGTAATGTGTATCGCTGACAAACAGGAAAAGGAAAAACGGATTGAGTTCTTTATTCTGGAATAGTGAGAGAAAAGGCAACATGAGAAATAAGCTCAACCCACAGAATTCGGATACATTTTTCAGACATCCTTGCAAAAACTGAGGATGCCCTTAATAGGCATTTTCATGCTCAAGCAGCTCAAGTGTTATGACTCAATTCATGTTTTTAATTCCTTTGATTTTATTAATATCAAGTATTCTTAATACAGGTAAGTACATTTATGGTATACAACCTTTCTCTTGATAGTGTCCCTTTATGTACAACAATTATAGTACAGTTTTTTCACAAGTCATTTTAAATAAACAACAATCAATGACATTAAAAATACTATCAGGTTGTGTTCAACAACAACAAAATAACATTTTAACACTGATTCATTAACAGCAACATAAAAAAAAACCCCAACAAAACGACAAAACCCTAAGCTTGCTTTGATTTTTATCTAAATCTTCTGGTAGGAAAATGTAAACAATTTTATTGAACAGTATAGGCACATGCCAGATTACAGGCTCATGCCAGATATTTGCACCCTCACTGCTAGTGCCAAGAGGTTAGGCAGTCTGTCCTCTTCCCATGTGAAGAAATTCTAGTTTTATCACTGGAAATCCTGGAACAAAAACTGAGTACATGTAGTTTCAGACCAAACCCGCATGTCCTACTTGGGGGAAAACAAACAAACAATATCAAACCAAAAAAAAAATCTACTGGATGTCACTAGAAGGCCTGCTTAAATAGGAGACGCAGGAATAAGCCTCTTAGAGCTATATTTTGGTTCACAGATAAGACTACATCTCCATTCTGACATACCCAAGACAAACTCTAGTGTCACTCCCTGCTTCAGCAGGTTTTCTGCTCAATTAACTGTCACAGGGTACTTCACTCTCCCTTAGCAAAAAAAAAAACAACACAAAAAACCCCCAAAAACCCAAAACAAAACCAAGCCCTAGAGATTGTATTATTACTGGTTCACATGCTTTGTTTTTGGAAAACCGCAGAACTATACCCTAGCTGTGTATGCAGTTTTTATGTAGAGGAAAATATATTTTAACTTTTGGTTCTAGGACTTTGGAACTAAATATCTGTATGTATTTCTCTGCCATTGCTCACTTTCAAGGTTGACTGTGGTCCCAATTTAGTGAGAAACTTAAGCACAGGTTTTAAAAACGTTAAGACTGATCTTAATGGAACCTAACCATAGGCTTAGACGCTTTGCCAACACAGTGCCTGAAACAAAAAAGAAGTCCCAAAACAAAATACACTTCATGGCTCAGTCCTGCTCCTCTTAAATGCAATAGAAGTTTCCACTGTACTTCCACTGAAGCAGGACAGTTCTCTGAGATTTATCTGACAGATTATAAAAATAGGAAGAAAGAATTAAAGATTCTAATATATATATTAAAACATCTGCACATTCCTGTCACAAATTTTAAGAAAAAAAGTAAACCGCTTTTTATATTTAACAAGACCTCTAACTTCGTTTCACTTTAGTACACAGCTACAAAATTAAACAAAATATGATGAAGACAGGCTTTTGTATCAATAATTTTGCCTTTTATTTTGGCTGTGGCTAAACTAGACACTCTTCAAAAGACCTTTATTTATAAAGAAGCAACTAACATTTTTTTCCATAATTTAACTTTTTAAACATATATTAAAGTTATATAAGTGGAAGCATATTTATTCTGTATCCTCCAAAATAAACACTTCTATCAAGGGCTTTTTAAGATACTGTATAAAAGCTAATAGAAAACCAGAACTGCTATATAAACATCTCATATTTAAACTTCAGAGATCCCGAACTCCTTTATTAAACAACTGGAACTGAATTAAAAAACAAAACAAAACAAAAAACCCCCACAGAACACGCTCAAAGTTGAAAACAAACAAACAGAAAACCTCAACAAACCAAAAGAACTAAAGAAAAACTTAGGAGGCTATTTAGACCAAAAATATCATATAATTTTTTTATAATACATAGTATACTAGGAAAAAGGTCAAGGCTTCTTCAGAGATGTTGCACAAGCTTTTGATTTAAGAAGTGCGGAATTCATCACTGTATCACGTAGCAGAATCCCAGCTGGAAGTTAGATGACTATGACATAACTGAAATAGTTGCTGCTTTCCTCTAGAAAACACACTGATTTTTAAAAGGCCATATATAAACTTTCAGACTGCTGTGCAGAGGAATCACTGGTGTAAACTTAGGAACCATTTTACCAAAACGTTCATAACTTATATGCACAGATTTCTTAAATACATTTAAAGGATATTTCGTGAAGCTTTACATTTTTCTGATTTTGCTAAACCAGGTTAATTACAATAACCATTTTATTTTGAATTTGCTTCTGGTAAGAAAACAATTCAGTCTGATCAGGTAGACTAAGAAGTCAATAACTAGAAATGCCACTATTAAACTAGTACCTTGTTTTAATTGCAATGTCACTGAAAGAAAGAGTTTAACTGATATTCTAACAAATGAATGTAATCATATTCAGCTACAATTTGCCTGAAAGAGGACAAAATAACATGTTACTATTAGAAGTGTTTAGTAACAAGTTTAGATTTTAATAAAAAACGAAACAGAAGAGGCAAATTTTTTGGTAGCTGAAAAAAAAAGTAATTTCTTTTAAACTTAATTTACAGGAAAAATAGTAAAAAACCCCAAATGTGTTGAGGAAAATATGGTGGCACACCTGGGCTTTCACTGAGAAAAATCTACTCCTGATCGTGCCTGACTAACCATCCTCAGATTCTTAGGAGTCACGCTTGTGCTTAGTTTTGCTAAATCTTAGTGTCACCTTGCAATTCTTATAACTTTTGAGATTTGGATGCTGAAAAAAGGAAATAAAGGATTAAAGCCTTCTTCCTGCTCTGCCTGAAACTGGTGACTGAACTCGGTTGCTTTCAGCGAACACAGCCTGAGCTTTGACGCCGTCACATGGAGCGAATGCAGTCCCCCTCTCCTGCCCTGCACCTGGTAGAGACGGTCAGGATCATAAATACCTTTTGTGTCACTTAGGTTTGCTTTAATCCTTTACCACCCCATTAAGTTTAAATTCCAGCAGAAGAATTTTTCGCTCTTTAGTTTACTACCTCCTTCTGGGCAAATATTTCTTTTACCAATATAGTAATTTTGGACCCTTCCTATAGCTTCTGGAAAGTATCTTGTGATCCTACTGGCACTAAATGTTCCAGTTGTGACTTGAGGTAAAATAATGGAACCACGCAGGGTATCTGCAGCCCACTATTACCACGATTTTCAACAAATTAGAAAATTGCAACACGGCATCACATACGATAGAGAGCGGCAGAAAGAAATATTCTATGCGCTGTATTCATAAAAATGCAGTGATTGTAGTGTGATTTTTTTTTTCCTCTGCTTTGAGCTGGATATGTATGCTTAATACAAATTTCAAATACATACTTCTTTATTTATACAGGTGTCTATATAAATATTTACATTTCTAGTTTTTGTTAAATCATCTTTGTACTCATGGCCAAGCTTATAACTGTGTGTAGGAACACAACTAATCTTCTGTCCCTTAATGAGCTCTCTTTTTTTGATTTAATAGTTATACATTCCTCTGTAGTTAGAATTACAAACAGTTGTACAAATAGTGGAAACAAAATGAGGAAACTCATCTGACATCCGTTCAGTCTTAGTTCATATTATAAACAGTACCATTTGCATTATGATGGCTGATAATAAAATGACTTTAGCTACCGAAGTATCTATAGTAAAGTAGTCTTTGGGACATTATATAAAGCAAAAGTACCCCCTCCCCCGATTTTCCTTAGAAACTTATAATTTAATGGCTGAAAGCAGGCTTGCTGCTACTTTTTATATAAAATCTTAGTAATAATATTGCTGACTTTAGATTCTATTTTAATTTGCACAAGTTCCATGTAACAACAAAACAATTCTATGTTCCCTTAAAATATCAAACATTCGTATCCAATAACATCAGGATTATTCAAACTTGAGGTTTATTTGTTATTGCTAAAGGTTTCTAAGACCAAGGTCAGTACAGCAAGACATTCCAACCACTTCCTCCCTAATTGCAAGTGCATGGCAACTATGTATATGGAGCTTGTGTGTTGGTTTATTTAAAAAAAATAAAATTAATGAAGTTGGTTACAGTATTTCACTACTATAAACTCACAGTTAGAATCCAAATTGTTGTTGCTTTTTCATTTAATATATAAATTTATATTTAATACACACGCACACACCAACATCACAGGATGAAGATCCATGCATACAATCCAGATGTGTTCGTATTTCAATGTTAAATGAAATAAAAATTATTCTGTTACCATTAGATCCCAGACCACAGTATTTTAAATTACTCTTGCTTTCTACCTACTAACCAAGTTAGTTTACCTTAATCTTCAAATCCAAGCAGCATGACAAATTCCATGATTTTTTCGTTGTTGTCGTCATCGTTTTGATCCTCTTAGGTTGCTAGTTTACATGGCATACATCTGAGATCCTGAACAGACCCTCCACCAAACCAGCTTTTTAAGGTATCTGGTAAAGCTAATTGTGAGTCTGTTCATGGCTCCAGAGACTAAAAGCTGTCTTGAAAGTCCTGTGACAGAGCTTACACATGTATTGTCTTTTGAATGTGATTGCTGAGAGGGGTGGAGCATGGTAGAAGAGCGTGTCCGACTCCTGTGGTACGAACAGCTTTTCAGTAGCAGTGGAGCTTTCGGACAAGCCCGTCGGACTATCGGGCTCCAAAGGCTGAATTTTGGGGAGGGGTGGGGGTGGAGGTAAGGGTGGTGGTGATGGGGAATTAGCTGGTGGACATATCTCAGGCTCCTTATTTGTGGACTCCTCTGCGGCCTGTGACATGTGAGACTGGAAGTGACTCCAGAGGCGGAAGTTGGTTCGGAAGGCCTTGTTACACACGTGGCAAATAAACGGCTTCACAGAGCACAGGAGCTCTTGGTGACGCTCCAGCTGTTTGCGTACGGTGAAAATCTTCCCACACTTTTCACAGGGCCACAAACCAGCATCTTTGTTGGAGACTACCTCCTTAGGTTCTCTGCTCGTTTCGGTGACCTCGTCCTCCATGTCATCCGCAGGCTCTTCTTTGATCTGGATTTTAAACTGCTTGGAAACACTTAAGTCTTCAGGTAGGCATGAGGAATCTTCAGAATCAAAATTTATTTGTTCTGACGAATCACTGAATACACCATCCTCCTTTGCAGCCACAAAATTGTTCATTTTGTTGGATTCCGACTGAGGAGGCAACCTTGACGAACTAGTTATTTCTCCGTTGTGATCCAGGATAGGTAAAGAAAAGTTCTCTGATGGAGCCATTGTGTTTTGATTGTGAACTTCAACTTGATGACGCCAAATACTAAAGGATGATTTAAAGCTACGCATACACTCCAGACAAGTAAGCTTCTTGTATTCACACTTGCTTTCATGCTCATGCGTCAGCTCTGGAGAAGAAAATCTAAGGCTGCAGTAAGGACAGACAGTAGCATTTCTACAGAGTCGCTCATGATTTCCCTGTTCAATAAGTGAGGAGAGCTTAGCATTGCAGAGACGGCAATGATAAACTTCTTTGCTTTCTACTGAACTTTCCATATGAATATGATCTTTCTGCTTAGGAGCCTTATTTCCTCCAATTGGTTTCTCCCCTGGGTGCATTTTTATGTGCTGTTTAAACTGCGAGAGGAAACGATAAGCTTTCCCACAGTAGGTACAAATATAGGCTCCTTTGGTTCTCGATCTCAAATTCCTTTTGATGACTTGTTGTGCTTGGGAAGCAGACTGTCCCTGAAAACCTTGCTTGCCACGCCTTAGTTTAACGATGAGAGCTTTTTTAATTTCTCTCTCTCTCACTATATCAATCAGTTTTCTTTGGAATTTTTCATCCAAAACAGCATGCGAACTTGAAGCTGGTGAGGGATTCTTCACAATTCCATGTTGTGTCTGGCAGTGCGTCCACACTTTGAAATTTGTATGAAATCTCTTGTGGCATATGTCACAAGCATAGGGCTTCTCTGGATTATGATACATGTTAACATGACGATGAAGACCTGCTGTTGATCGGAAAATTTTAAGGCAGTGCTTGCATTTAAATTTTTTATTTGGTCTTGCTTCTTCCATCTCGCTGTATTCATCTTTACTGACATCAGAATCAGGAAAATCAGCATCAAGGTGCGTAGGGCTTGAGCCTTCCTCAAAGTTATCTTCTGACCCAGGAGAACCCTGCTCATCCACCTGCTCATCCACCTTCAGTTTCTTAAACGGTAGTCTTCTATCAGCTTGAAATCTCCTTTTTGCTGGAAGTCTACTTGGTTCTTTATCATCATCCTCTGTTTTAAAATGGAAGTCTTTATTCATTGGCACCGGAGCTCCATCCACTGTAACTTTTTTTTCTGAAAGTGGACTGCTAGGTTCGGTTTTTATTCGCACCTCTGTGAGAGGGGAAGCGACCTCCCTATCTGTTGATTGAGAGGCACTGAAAGACCTAAGGCGATGTGGGTGTATTAACTGTGGTTTTTCATCTAAGACTAACTTCTCAGATGACTCTTTCAAGGATGACTTCTGAGATACAACATTAAATGTCTTCTGGGAATCATTAGTCCCTGGTGAGGAGGAGGATGATACCTGTGAAGGTTTCAAGTCGACAGAAGGTGAATAAATAGGGACTTGGCTATCCATGGACAGTGACCTTCGAAGGAGACTTTTTACGAGTGGCCCACTTCTGTCAATACTTTGGTTTTCTGGACCAGATCCACTCGATGGGATTACTAGCCCTAACTTTGAGTAGTATAGCAAATTCCTGTCTTCACCCTGACCGTTTCCTTTTCCTGCCTCCCGCAACACAAATGTAGATTCTGATGTGCCACGCAGAGACAAGACTGGTGGACGCGGTCTTTTTAATGACATCTCTGCAGCCTTTCCTCTTAAAAGCTGACCACTGCTTCCTGGTTCATCGCTTGCAATTTGTTTCTCTGCTAAAGGCATTTGAGGCAGCACTGTGTTCCTTTTCACTAAACCGCCTCTGCTCTGATCCTCCACAGCTCCAGAAGTTTCATGAACCTTGGCGTAGCTCACGGGGCTTTCTTTCAGCCATCTCCTTTCGGTCAGCGATAAGTTGTGAAGGGTTTCAGCTGGTTTTGTTACCTGTGGTCTACTGCTAGCTTTGACAGCAACAGAGGGTGAAGATTTAGAAGTATGGCTTAAATCATGTTGTGTTTGACTTACACTTTTCGCTTGTGCTTCAACTCTGTTTTGACAGACAATAACACTTCTCTTCTGAGAACTACTTTCATCTTCATCTTGATACAGTATTTTCTTAATAGGGCAAGCTGGAAAAGGAGCTTGAGGACTCTTAGAAACAATGTTTGTAAGAAAGGATATTCCAAGACTGTAGCCCAGTTCTTGCACAGCTGCAAGACTGCCTTTTTCGATGAACAAGGATGAAGAATAAATGTAGTTTAACACATTATCAAAAGCATCTGGCTCACAAAAGTCAAGTTGAAACACTGTCTGAGATTCATTCTCCTTATTTGTGAAGAGAGTCTGGAAGTATTCACTGCTGGCAGCCAGCACGTTTTTATGAGCTCGGAATTTCTGATCACCTACTATAAGAACAACATCACACAGCTGTCCCTTTAGACGCTCCTCATTCAGTGCGCTTAGAAGCGAAATGGCATGTGCTGGATTTATGTAATGCAAGAGCCCCTCCATGATTCCGATGTTTCTGAAAAAGAACAAACAACAGAAGAGAGTTGTAGGTTGCGTTGTGTGCACTGTTGTTAAAGTAAACTTCATAAACTGGTTAAACCACCATCAATGGTGCTGAAGAAAGCTTGTCTGGAGGCAAGGTATGGGAATTAAAACAACACTGTTAGCTCCAACAGATACACAGGCACAAGAAGAACCAGCTCATGTGCCCACTTTCAAATACACTGGTAATCACTGACCTTTTACCAAAAATTTTACACCTAACTAACTAATTGGGGGTAGAGGGGCTGTGTTCTCATTCTGCAATACACCTGCCTATGTGAAGGAACAGTTCAATCATTTCACTCTTCATCATCTTCTTCTTAGCTTTAGCCTTTTGAAGATCGATCTTGACAGCTGCATTGATAAACTCTTGAATCAGATATCTAAAGCTTAGTTAGGCCAAGTCACCTTTCTGAGCCTAAGCAACCCTGACAGGCTCCTGCTGACTAAACAAATTAATAAGGTTTTGTTGTCATTGTTAATAGGATGATAGAAAGGGAATTAATACTGAGAAGGGAGAAGGAAGCAGGACTATTGTCTGTAATCTAGATTAATTCACCATGCTTGTTTATGTTTAATAAGTGCTGTTTCACACTTACATATAGAAGTATATCAAAAAGTTGATATACTTCTAGTTATCAAACATGTGTCACTGATAACTGCACTGACAGGATCTTGGAATGTCACAATTACAACTGAAATATCCTTGCATTGCTTTTTTCCTAGCTTAAAAGCAATTAGAGAACCAAGCTTGCCATTTTATTCATTAGCGTAAGAGCACTTCATGTCCACAACCCATACTTTAAGAACGGTTACCCTTGGATGCATCCAAGGGTTCAATAAGCACAAATTAAACAGCAGTGCAGAAATCTCCATGCTCCATGTGCCTCAAAACACAGCCCACTCCGTATTACAGGATGTCAATAACCTAGTACACTGCTCCTAAATACATCCTAGTGAAAGAAGACAATCAGGTTCTAAGTTAGTTTAGACAAAGAACTTACGTGGCATGAATTGAAATTTAGGTATTTGTGCACATGCACTTGCAGAGAGAAATCACCAATATCAAATTTCCTTTTCTTTCATGGACACTCTTAAAATTTTGTTCACGTTAACCTGTAAGAATTTTACACTACCTTCCTCCATGGTGGTAATGAAACAAGTCGATGATGTGTCTGTTAAAGCAATTATCTTCTCCTTACAGCTGATCTGAGAAACTCCTCTTTAGTTTATGTTGTGGTTTAACGCCAGCTGGCAACTAAACAACACACAGCTACTCCTCCACCTCACACCCCCCCCCCCCCCCACGGAGGGTGGGTTTTTTGGATCAGAAGAAAAAGGTAAACTCTAATGGGCTAAGATAAGGACAGTTTAATAGGAAAACACAAGGAGAGAAGAAATAATAACAATACTACTAATGAAAGAATATTCAAAGCCTGTTTCTGAGCTGCAATCTGCCCTCCCAGTATATATACTGAGCATGACACTCTGGTATGGAGTATTCCCTTGGCTAGTTCAGGTCAGCTGTCCTGGACATGTTCTCTCCCTGCTGCTTGTGAAAATTAACTCTATGACAGCCTAACCCAGGATAGTATATAATCTATACATGATGTATGCTACTACATCAGAAAAGTTTCGCTATCCATCAGCTTACAAGCAAAACTGAAAAGTTTATCAGATTAAAAAACAATATGAAGAAGCCATAACTCCCTGATTAACATATGAGGGTGGTAAATCTTACAAATAATGGATATGAATAAGTGATCAAAGTCTACTTTGGTATTATTGAGAACGGAATTAAAGGGTTCTGCAAAGTGTCTCAGGGCATTGATCATATCATAGGACTGAACTACCACTTCTCCATCTGAAACTACTGAATGAGTTAATAGTGCCACGGCAATTGCAAAAGCAGAATTCTGTTTCCTCATCAAATCTCTTTAGCGAGCATTTCAGTGCCCCTTGCATTGCTGTTTCATAAACACTAATTTATCCTTAATTCACCTCAGATAGTTGTAATGCATAATCCCCCCACCCCCACCTAAAAAGAGCAGAGCAGTCAAGCTACTGTGAATATGAGAAAGCAATCTGTTTTGTTTTGCTTTCTATGGTTTCCTTTAAAGTACTGTGGAGGCAGGGGGTGCACTACCCCTCTCCTTTGCAGATGCCACTGCAATTTAAAGTCATGGGGTGTGACTGGGCCTAATCCAGTGTCATGGTCTGAGCACTCACAAACACCTGGAGCGTTATTATACCAGGTGCTCCAGGAATGCATCTTTTCCTTTCACTTCATCTGAAAGAAATGGAGTTTGCAAACTCAAGTGACTCATCTGGGATGCAAGTTGCAGCATGGTATATGGAGGCGACAGATCAACAGTGTGCTTATGAAGGAAACTTGAACTGAAGCAGTACTGTAGAGACAGCCAGGAGAAGCTGCTGCAGAACCCACACTTCAATGACACACTGGGAAAGAAGTATGTTAGTCAAGTGTTTTGAAATGTTTTCAAATATTTTATTTTAATCTGCTTTACCCAAGGCCTTGTGTTTTGTGTGAGACACTCGCAGAATAAACACCATGTAATTACTATGTGTTCCTTTGTCCATCGTAACCCAGTAACGCTATTAGTAGAGATGGGTGTAAAATCTACATGCCTAAAGCAGAACCCAGCAGTCGCCCACCTTTCTTTCAACATTCTCCTTTTTTTTTTTCATAGAACACCTTCAATTTATTACATTAAACAAGACAGAGATAAGCATCCTCCCTCTCAAAGCACAGTCTCCTCTGCGGAGGCAGTGGAGAAGGGAGAGCTCTTTGGTGCAATGTAACTGTCACTTTAACAGTAACCAAGGCTGCAACATACACAAATGGCAAGGGACCAAATTAATCCTGCAAAGGCAGCTTTAATCCTGGCGTTTCCTAATTCAAGTGCTTGACTTTCAGCCTAATAGCTTTTAAACACAACAGGCAGAAATAAAACAAGCTATGATACGTTAAGAAACAAATGCAGAACTGCTTTGCAGAACCATTTAAAGATATTTACACAGATTATCTGAAAGCCTGGAATACTTTGATGTAAAAAGCACCCAAATATTATCAGAGTAAATGTACCATGAATTAAAATTTCACTACATGAACGCTTTTCAGTAACAAAATTAATGTCCTGCTCTCTTTTTTCTTTCATCTTAGCTGCACACTGCAGTTCACACCTGCTTCAGCTGTGCCAGCACAAATTTTTGCAGGCTTGTATTACACAGCAGATGAGACAATAAACAAAAAAAAAAATAATGTTGCTCTTCAAATGCTGGTCAGTTTTTCACATTAAACCACAATCTCAGGAAAAATTACATTGGCATAACCAAAGAGGCAACAAACAGTGACAACAGAGCAGCTACAGGAAGACAAGAACTCCTTACTGCAGTTTTTTGTCAGCAAAGTAAGCACTGGGCTGACTGCCCTCAGCCCTGGCACAAAAGATGTGCCTCACTATTACACAGAGAGCAGAGCTATGTCACTCTTGTAATACTCAATTTGATCCCAGGTGTTTGAGGACTCACACTTTCTCAGCTGAAGCTTATTTCACCATTAACTACCTAAGCCCTTTCCTCCAGATAATCTGCTTCTATTCTCTCCAACTATCTTTTTCCAGCCATCTTCACTGCTCACTGGAAAGAAGGCTTTCTTGCGTGCTTCCATGATGTTCAGGTGACATTAAGGAAACCATAGGAGAGTATCAGAAAATCTCCCGTTGTTCAGGTGCCACGTGCTAGAGGAGCTGCTGGTCCTCAGGAGGAACAGAAGCAGCAAGACTCCAGACCCAGGAAGGACAAGTGCAGTTGGAGCCCCTGCAGCCTTCCTTCAGGAGGCCAAGGAGAGGTTTTAGTGTGAACCTTCAACAGCCCTCCACTGATCTCAGCAAACTAGATTTCAGAAACCTAAGCACCATACTTGGTACAAGATTTATTTTATCTTACTTTTTGAGCAAGGATAGTAAAAGACACCTAGTGTTTCAAAATTACTTTCTGCAAAAAGGAAATAGCTACTCAGGAAAGCTCTTCACAGGAAAAAGGTGAAAAAGCTTAGTCTTTGGCCCAGCAGCTTATTGATCTTCAACAGCTACCTGCCTTTGAAGTGGTAGCCCTCCTTCCTTTCCTCTGTCCCTTACTCTCACATCTCCTCCTCCCAAGTCCTGGGGTACCCTCCTCTTCCTTTCATCAGCTCTGCTGCCCATTTCACCTCTAAGTCAATTCAGCTCCCTAAAATGAAGTAGGAAACAAACAAACAAAATCGATCCAGCCTTTTATACCTCTTTGCTATTTTACAGGTTAGAAGCTTAATCAGCTCACTGAGTCATCAGATGAGCATCAAAGTTGCAGCAACAGAAGCCATGAAACTAGCCATTTTTTGTCAGCATGTTGTTCAATCAGCTTTGCCCATCCAAAACCTCACCCTCAAGAACAACAAAGTTACCGATGCAGAGACTTTACATCAGGCAGATATTTGTGCGAACAATTTCAGCCTAATAGCTTACACTTGAAAACACACCAGCAATTGAAATGAAATGTTGATGTTGCCTGTTGACTTACATCATAACGACACGGCTGTCAGCTAAAGCTATGTTAATGGCATGTTGGGGGTGGCAGTGGGAAACATGATGTTCCACAACACTTAATGAGATGCAGCGTTGCAGCAAGGAGGCGCCAGGGCTGTGAGAAACTGCAGCGAGAAGCAGAGAACACAAGGAAGGAGGAGGAAACGAACAGAGGAGACAGACGTCAAGAGAGACCGAACAGGGCTTTCAACAGGGAAAACATACATAAGAAGTGGGGTAGGGGCAAACCCACTAAAAAAACCACTCAAAACATGGATTATAAAACTCAGCCAAGAAATACAAGTGACTTCCTGAGCTTTCCCCAGACAAATGCAGGAATGTTGCACTCAGCTGTGAGTGCTTTGCACAGGATTTGATGGCTCTGACAATTCATGTGCTGTTTCAGGCACAAGGAGGGAAAAAGTCTCATTACTCGTCAAAAGTCCAGATGCAAAAGGAGCCTACACCACCTAAACTTTTACTCAAGGACCTTATGCTGCATTTTATTATTTGAGGTTGACAGTTTATCAAGTGCCTCTTCTCCAATCAGCAGCTGTTGCAACATACTCTCCTACAGTCCATATATATTTACACAGACACACACCCAAAAGCTATATGTAAAAGCTCCAAACCTGCAGAGCAAGACTGTTTGCACTTCTATAATCTTTATCTAACTAAATATTTGAGTAATTTCTTGATGCAAGTTCAGGGATTCTGTCTTCCTGGATTTAACCAGGAAGACAATACTCTGAACTTTGTCCATGAAGACAAATGTTTTTCATTTCCAGTAGGTTTGCAGCATGGAGAGACTCACTGGTACAAAGACAGGCATAAAATCGGATAAATAATGTATTTATCAGTGTGTGAAACTGATGTATTATCTTCCAACTATTCTCCACACGCACAGGAGCAGAAATTTAGGGAGAGGAAAACAAGAAATTTCATAATATACTGCGGTCTCTCTACCCTCTACTAAAGACAAATAATTAGCAGTCATAGAATCATAGAATAGCTTCAGCTGGAAGAGATCTTCAAGATCAAGTCCAGCCTTTGACCCAGCCCTATCAACCTACTAAACTACATCCGCCAATGCAACCTCCACCAGTCTCTTAAACACCTTCAGGGACGATGACTCAACCCCCTCCCTGGACAGCCTGTTCCAATGGCTGACAACCCTTTCAGTATAGAAATTCTTCCTAACCTGAACCTCCTCTGGTGCAATTTGGATCCATTTCCCCTCATCCTATCACATTTTCCACGAGGGAGAGCAGCCCAACCCCCACCTCTCTACAACCTCCCTTCAGGTAGTTGTAGAGAGCGACGAGGTGTCCCCTCAATTTCCTCTCCTCTGGGCTAAACAGCCCCAGATCCCTCAGCCTTTCCTCCTAAGACTTATGTTCTAAGCCCTTTACCAGCTTGGCAGCCCAACTCTGTACCCTCTCCAGCACCCCAATGTCCCTCTTGTAGTGAGGGGCCCAAAACTGGACACAGTGCTCAAGGTGAAGCCTCACCAAAGCTGAGTAGAGTGGCATGATCACCTCCCTGCTCCTGCTGACTACACT
Organism: Apaloderma vittatum; assembly: GCF_000703405.1. Taxonomy (NCBI): domain Eukaryota; kingdom Metazoa; phylum Chordata; class Aves; order Trogoniformes; family Trogonidae; genus Apaloderma; species Apaloderma vittatum. The sequence continues at coordinate 4,916 of NW_009714029.1, read as the reverse complement.
ATTCCTGATACAGGCCAGGATACCTGATAAAGACTAGAAATTCTCTTAGAAATTAGAGGCTACTTTCCATGTTCAGGTCATACCCCTGGTTTCACCAACTGACACTCCAAACGGCTCCTCCCAACTTGTAGCAAGCCACAAAATGTCAGCGTAACACCACAAGGCTCTGCTTGTCCTCCTCATCGTTGTTTACAAGCAAGCAGCGGCTAAGGGCACAAGTTCTTCTTACTCTCAAGCCCAGTCTAAGTGGGGATTGCTCCCGCGAGGAGAGCAAGGGAGGGCTACCTGTCCGACCATTGAACAGATCCAGCTGACCATGGGGTTTTGCACGATGACTGGATATGAGGGAGAGGGCAGGAACACGCCCTGGATCTGAGCTTTCCTGATTCTTCTTGGAAGAGGTTCCATGAAGATTAAAACACATTGAATGCCGTTGGACAAAACATTAGCCTTGATGCCTCAACTGAAAGGCGTGAAACTCATCATCCAAATTGCTGTAAGCTCCATCAAGAGACTAAAATATTTAAAAATACCTTTCCGTAAGGGGTTCCTCTGTTTTCATTCTCTTGAATTTTGTAACATTGCCGTTAAACTCTCTGATGGGACAGAACCAGAAGGCTTGATGGCCACACAATTTAAACAGCTACAAAAACCTCATCCTTGGAAAATTTTCATACGATTTTTTGGTAAGAGATGCATAGAATCAATAATTTGAAGAATGGGAGACACACAGCAAATGTATACTTGTACTCTTTCTACAGGTTGACTTTATTATTTTATTGGTAATGCTGAGATATACTTACCAAAATGAGTAATATTTAGTCATCTGCTATATGAGCCACTATTTCTTGTTTAACTGGCCCAATTCACAATGAAATATTGTCTACATACTGCTTTTAATCTTGCTAGTATTGTGAAAATGACAAATCCTAATTGTGGTATATTGCTGTTAATATAAAAAGTGCTTTTTACAGGCATAGTATATTTTACCTGGGAAGAGAAGTCCATTACACTCATATAAGGTAATTTTCTATCAGCAGAACTGTGTTTACACTAAAGTTTCTGCAAGAAAACCAGAGATGTGGGGAAAAAAAATAATCATACACTTAATCTGAAACATGCAGAACTAATATAAAAGTTGAGCCTAAAAAATTACCAAGTGAGAAACTTATGCTTCAGTGAATTCACTTATCTTCCACCCACTAAAAAACCCAACACCATTCAGCCATCATCTTCATTCAGCCATCATTAATTATGGGGAAGATACTGGGAAGATGATACAGGATACTGCAAAACAGGGAAGACAAACTAGCAATTCTACATGATTTTTACACAAGAGATTTACAAGGTCATGAATAGCACATGGAAGATTTTCAGCTTCCTCAAATTCCACGTGCAATTTGGAGGTAGGCAACGTCTCACATATTTTAAATAAATAAACAAACAAACAAACAAACAAACCGACCAACCCTCCTCTATGAATAATATGTATTTTTTTCTTATTCCTCAAAAGTACTTATAAGAAAGCATCTGGTCCCATTCTTACTGAGCTTCCAGGGAATTTAGCCATTGAACTCAATAGCTGAAAGACTGTACTCAGAGGTATGCCCTGGCACAAAATAAACCAACTCCTTTTGGTTGTGATAGACTAAGTTGGGGCAAACAGAGATTAGAATCACCGTAATTCTGCTGCTTTCCCTTCCAAGCTTCTTAATTTACTTTAAAAGGATTGTTGTGGGGCATGTTTACTGTACCAAGTATAATATTTTTGAAAAATTCTGTGAAGATACTCAAAAATGTATTCAGACCCGGATGCCAAACAGTTCACCCCAAAGTAGCTCTAATATTTTTGTCACTGGTGGGCCCTCATGCCACTGGGACCTCAGGTACACTCCCAGATCCAGCACATCATGGGGTCAGACCCAGTGCCAGCCTGTGCATGCGCCCCACAGTGCTGGAAATGGGTGAGTCGGGGGAGCGGGGGGCAAGGGGGTAGCAGGGACACTCACTGTCCCCCAGGTAAGAATCGTCCGTGCACTGGCCACAACTTATCCAAGAGGTCACTGAGAATGAATTGCAACCTCAAGATTTAACTGTGCTGTTAAGTGCTGATGTAGGATAAACCGTGGATAAGGAGATTAATGCTCTGAGACAAAAAAGGGACAAATATTTCTTCCTTTCCTGAAGAATGCCATTTGATTGTATACAAACTACTGTGAAAGGACAATTTTCACAACATTTTTTTTGAGAATACTTGGTGTAAGGGTTTTTCATGCCTTTTCATCACAGATTGTATGGAAAGATTTTGTACAACAAAGGTGTGGCATTTCACTAAATCTCAGAGGAAAAATCCCCTGAATCAGGAGTCAGTCACAACTGGGCAATTAAAAGATTTTGTTTCTGACAGACTGTAAAACTGCTGAACTGATGGTGGTAGCGGTGGAGGTAGAATGAGTTTAGGAAAATAGAAGAGTTGCTTAACACTTACTTTTCTTGTTCATAAAATATGCCCAAAATGTTCTAGAACAAGATAATACATAAAGTAGCCAATAAACGAAGACAACAGATGATTTGTTTTTATTTCACTGCTGAATGAAAAAAAATAAGAGAATTGCTGTCTTAAATACTATCATTGAAAATAAATTGGAAAAAACACAACACATAGACTGATATTGAACCAACATTATAAATATTTGGGAAAAGCAACTCCCTCTGCACAGAATTTCTATTTTAAAGCAGAACATATTGCAGTCTTTCCACTTGCAACAAATTATTTTGGTGTCTCTAAAGATTTTTTTTTCTTCTCTTCTGAGGATCTCAGATAATTAAATATCACAGTGTTCATTACCAAACAGCTCACTTGCTCAAAAGTTGAGAATTTCTTTCAATGAGAACTGGAAATAGCTGCAACTGTAATGTGCGAGCCACAGCATTGTACCTCCCTGTGCAGTACAAACCATATGGTGGTTACAGCCCAACTTCCTCTCCCCAGCTCCTCCTTCCTCTACCCTGTAAGTGTACACTTGTTAATAGATCGTAGTTATTACTATTTGGCAAAATATAGTTATATTTGCAAACACCTTTCAAAACCTTGAAAACTGTAATGGGAAATTATGTGAGGTTTTTTTATAGTAACTGCTTCAGAGCTGCTGCAGTTAAAAAGAAACAACTTCAATATAGTATAAAAGTTCACAGCTTTCTGTAAACTTGTCCTTTTAAACCCAAACATTGGCATGCCTCTAACTACCTTTAAGGAAAGCAGTCAGCCATTACTGTGAAGATGATCAGAACACCAACTATTTAATTCCCCATGTATCAGTATTCTCTAGCATCACACACACAAAAACCTCACGAGCTCACAGCACCCAATCTCTTAGCGATATTAAGCTTCTAGCGATCAGGAAGGTTCTCGGTGCGAGAAGCGTGTTGAATCTGAATCAGCTGACAAGAGTGTCACCCTGCTACTTGGAACTTACACCGCAGGAAAAGGAAGCACAAATATCCACAGGTGTCACACCTGTGTATCATTAAATGTACAATGCGAAGAGCGCTTCAGGAACTTTTTAGGAGCCATTGCCTCTTTTTCATATTAGAGTGTATGTACTAAAGGATAAGTCACCTTAAGCCTTGAAAAAAGCACCCAACTCATTACGACTTTAATCCTGTTTTAGATCACAGGGCACTGTTGAAATTAGCAGAGGAGCAAGAGCATCAGTGAGCATAAAAGACATGGTCATTCACTCTCAGTTCTGATCCGCAGGGGTTATTTTCGTTCCGGCAGGCTCAGGGGAGCTCATTGCTAGAGCAACCCCTAACAAATCCTTGTCTGGCACACATCATTGTAGTTGAAAACTGCAGATGTCGTAATCTGTGGCATCTCCTTGTGAGTCCCTACTGAGTACATGCAAATGACAGTTCTTTAAATGTTCACAATCATGTTGGGTGGATTTTCCACAGGTAGAGGAAACCAAATGTTCTGATGAGATTACTACTGCACAGCATCTGGGTAATAAAATTTCTGAGAGAAAGGGATGTCAGATCCCCTTCTGCCCAAGAGACAGCTACATAATTTGTTTTTTTGCAAACAAGGTTCATAAGAAGTTGCTAAAATTTGCTCAAAACTTCCCCTCGAGAACATGAACATAACCCTGATGGAAAATTTTTAGACAAAGTAGTTTGTCAGTTTGAGCAAAGTCACAACAGAACACTATAACTGGCAGTGTTCTTGCATTACCACATTTACCTGGAATATGTACTCACTACTTCTGATTTAATATCAAAAGCCTTGTTGTGCAAAAATACATTTTAAAAAAAATCTATTTTCATATTAACATTCATCTAAGGATAAAAATATTAACTGTAAAACTTAACTACAAGATCTTCACTGTATTCACAAGAAGCTGTGTGATTATGTAATTCATCACCATCTCTTATACCTACCCCCTATCTACCTCTTACTTCCACTGTGAGTCCAACAACAAGAAAAAGCCTGAATAGCTTTTAAAACAATTGCCCTTTAATTATTAAGACCAGCTTACTCGGTACACAGTGAAATTCCACACTATTTCCTGTGTCATATTGACTCCTTTAGACTAACTTTTCTTGCTATTTAACACTTTACATGAGCCGCATCCAACCTATAGACAGAATGACATTCTAGACTTCAAAGAAAGCGCGTTAAACTCTCTCTCGACGGCTGCGACCAGGTAAAACACCTTCTCCAGCTTTCACAGCGGCACAGAGGATTTTTCCACAGGGCTACGAGATGTACTTTTCCCCTGCTCACGAATAACCCAGCCGAAACGCGCTGGGACCAGGACAGCTACACTTTGTTTAATACCTACATGTACCTAAACGCCGCGGGAAGCTTGCTGGATCGCTTTTCCCCCCTCAGACCGCCAGCCTAGCGCGGCTCT
>NW_009714028.1:0-1264 GCF_000703405.1 Apaloderma vittatum | reverse complement strand
CAAGTGCGCACTGACGGCTCATGTTGAGCTTGATCGATGCCAACATTTCCTTCAGAAGCAGCTCAGCATCCCGTGCAGTTCTGATCTTCTGAGCTCATCCCAAAAGGGAGCACAAGGCATGGGAGGTTTTCCCTCCGGTAAGCTGCAGCCGAGACAGCCTTCCCCACCCTCCAGATTAACTTCAGCCCAGGCTCTTCAAAGGAGTTGAGGGCAGCCTAAAGAGGAACTTTCTAGAAGGCTGGGCTGAAATCCTCACCATGTACCTGTTACGATTCACCCCACTCTGCTGGTTACAGCTCAGGCTTCTCCTCTGAGGAGGAGGTGTTAGAGATGAGGCTGCAGGATCTAACTCTGGAATTATTTTTTTTTTTTCAGTCTCTGTGATGCCCAAGTTCTCTACACATGCTCCTCAAGTCTTTCAAGCAAGTGCTCCTCTAGAGATACAGCTTTCCTTAGCTGTCTAATTCACACAGGAGAGTGAATGGGGAAAAAAGACTGTCTCCATGAGAGTTAAAGCTGCACCGCCAAGTTTCTGGAGCTTGCGGCTTAACATTTGGAACACTAACAAGACAATGGCTTGGTAACGCTTAGGATAAAATAGAATATTTCAGTTCGAAGAGACATACAGCCATCATCTAAGCTGACTTCCTCAGAGTGGATGTGACATGAAAAATGCAGTTTCCACAATACTGAAATTTTTCTAGATTATCTTGTTATTTTTCACAGAATTTTCTCTCTTGCTTTTTTTTTTCTTCCCCCTTGTCACAAATATCATCATTAAAAACTTTCTGTTGCTTGGACTCATTCCAGATCAGAATTCCTCTGATCGCTCGACTGACCCAAGTCGCTTGTTCTGCGGCAGTTCCAGTTTAAACCCAACTGTCTTCTACTGGCATGTTGCTTCCCACGGAGCCCACGGCTCTCGTGACACCTCGCAGCTTTGCCATGGACACTGTGTCCCTACAGGTGCATTATGAGAACTGTAGCCCAAACGGGAAATTATGCCCTGTGGGAAAAGTGGAAGCATAATGCTCCACATCTTCAAATTCACTGTGCTGTGATCAGAAAACATGCTTTTCTTGGTCATTTTAATTTATCTCTCAGCTTTTATATCATGATGATATAAAAAAAAATGCACCAAAAGCATGTTTCCAAGATAATTCTTTTTGGACTTTTTATTTCCCAATTTTCAACAATCACAAATATTAATATTAATATTTTATAAATTATATAAAATATAATTTTAATAATTTACATATTATAA
>NW_009714027.1:0-14811 GCF_000703405.1 Apaloderma vittatum | reverse complement strand
GGCAGCCCCGACATGCAATAGCCAGCACCACAACAAGGCAACCAGTCAAAACCTCCCCAATGGAACCAAACCCGCATGTTTTTTACTCTGTAAGTCACTAGCATCGGGCAAAAGGCCATTTAAAGAGCGCCCTGCACAGGCACCGCACGAAGCCACAGGAGGGATGAAGTCTAGGCCACCGACACAGTGCACCATAAAAAATGTAACCTACGGATCCAGAAAATTAGAAAAATGCCTTATTATGAAAAATACCGATGAGTTTGGTATTGGTTGGAGTCACATCAGAATAAAATACTGTACGAGCCTGCACCGGGCACCCCACTGAGGCTCTGGAGGGCCAGCGCTGGGCGCAGGAGGGAACCTCTGCGAGGCAGCACGGAGCAGCGGGGGCCAGAACGAGCCTTTAGCGTGACGAGAATCGATCTGGCCTGAAACAGGCCTTTTTACTAATGCCATGCACAAGTTTTAAAAGTATAAGGAGGGAAACCTTGAAAATTGAACCAAAAACGAGATTTCACAGCATGTAACAACATTCAGCAGGCAGCACGGGACCTATTACAGAGAGTACTAAAAACCACTTATTATACCTGAACATGGCCTCTCAAGTTTTAACCCAGTAGATCTTTTCCTCTGACAGAATAGAAGACTAAAGTGAACCGTTCAAACTACACATTATTAAAAATGACGTTTAGAAACTTCTACATTACCTTTGTAAAATCAGTTAAGAAATGAAACAACACTGTGCTCTCAGCTTATGCTTTTGCACTTGCTGAGAAATAATTTCACTTATCTACATAATGGCCAAGGCACTAAAAAGAAAAGAAGTGATTTGCCTCAAGATTTTTGCGTTAAGCCTTGCCAAAACCAAAGAATCATCTTTTCACCGAGGTGGAGAGAGCCAGCTCCTCAGCCCCCGTGTGCAGAATCAGAGCTGTGCTTTTTGCTGGCCACACTCAAGGCTGGTGTCTAGACCCCCCTCTGGCACGGAGCCTCTGACACAGAGAAGTCCCCAGTGCCCACCCCGCGCACATACCTCCTAAGCACTGGCTTCTCTGTTATCGCAGTTTTACCAAAACTCTCTGTAGCGGTTCTTAGGAAAAATCCCGGTGACTCACCTGGAGCATTTAAATGCCACTGCTCTGCTTGGCTCCCTGCGCTGGTGCTGACACCGCCAGCCCACGGGTCACCCAGCACCACGCGGGCAAACCACAAAACCAGGAGACCCAGCACACGCAGCCTGCCAGCCCGCTTTGGGGGAGAGTCCCTCCCCAGCCCCCCAGCAGAAAACCAGTTCCTCCACCGTTCCCACTGACACAGGACCCAGTCAGGGCCTAACGCTGATGTTTTTCCCTTCCCCTTGGCGCTGGCAAGGAGTCTCTGCAGTAAAGGCCCATTGTTTGCTTTCCCAAGGGCCCAGCAATGCCAGGAATGTCACACGTCCAGCTGCAGGACGCCTGGGTGACAGGAGAGGAGCAGGACAGGGCAGCCTGTGAGGGCAGGTTCCTGTGGGGATACCAGGTCCCAGCGAGGGCATGGGGTGAAGCAAGGAGCAAGGCAGCAGGCAGACGGATTTTCACCGTACAGTTAAACTCCTGGCCAAGCACATTTACGTGCGCCAGGGGCCATACCGGCAGAGCTGAATTATCACGAGAAAAACCCTCTGGCACCTCCTCTCAAACAGCTCCTGGGAACCACATCCCAGGCTAGAGGACGAACATGGCCCGAGAGCTAACCTTCTCCACCCAGGCCCAGAGGAAACCAGGGGCCCCAAGCACGAGGCATCGCAATTCTCTTTCACCCAGCAGAGACCGAGCACCCGCTCGCAGCGACGGCTGTGCCCACTCAGGGGACCCGCGCACATCTGCTGTCCTTCTGAGGAGAGCGGCCAGGCTGTTACCGGCATCTCCTGCAGCCACAGAGGAGGCAGAAGCAGCCTGTGGTTAGGGATGCGGGCAGACAAGCGCAGAGAGCACAGGGGAGCAGGGACTTGGTTATTTTTGGTTTGACTTTTTTTACATCGTATTTATTAAATGAACAGAAGGCTGCTTCTAACTCCCTTCAGCTAACCGCTGCAACGCTACAGCCAAAAAGCTTGGCAGTGCTTTTTGGCAGGGATTTTGTACAATCAAGAACTGTGTGAGCAGAAAACACAGAAGCTACCTCACATAGCTGTCAGCTCACTCTAAGCCTAGCTCGAGAAGATGCTAGAAAAAAAGAAGAAAACCCACACAGAAACTCCTGCAGACGGGCAGAGAGGGGCTAAGAAAGACGGAACTGTTTCGTCCGCGCATGGGAGCAGTGAGTGCGGAGGCGCATCTCTGCCAGGCCAGCGCTCTGCTCCGGGGCGCCCAGGTAAACAGCCGCCGCACAAAGGCCTTACACAGGGGGCAGGCACACATCCCCACGCTACATACTGCTGTCCTTCTTGCATGTATTTTTGGAAAACAGGAAGCTTATTGATTTGTTTGCAGAGGTGGCCAAAATTGGTCTTGGGAGACAGATGTCCTGTTTCAGCACCACGCTTTGGTCTGAATGTTTTATACCACAGTCTTCCAGCTGCTCTAAGGGAAAGACATTTGACCCATTGTACGCTCTTAGCAAGAGTCAGCAGAACGGGGTTTTTTTGCTGTTGAACTCCTCTTGTTAAATTTTGTTGTTGTTAAAGAAAAAGGAAGCTCTGACCTCTCTTGCTGACATTCAGAAGACCACAGTATGAACCAGCATGAACCAAGAAAACATGAGCTTGTGTGGTTTGATCCACTGGTTCTTCTAATTCGACAGCAGTTCATCGCAGTGCTCGCTGCAACAGATGAAGAACAAGCAGGAAGCAGAATCTGAGCAACGATCCTGCAGCTCGAAGGCGACCTACAGGCAGACAATATTTTACCTTGCAGGGACAACTCAGAACCATCTTCTCTGGCATCAGAAGCAACAGATTAATTAATTAACAAATTAAAGTTTCTAGGATGAGGAAATTCAAGGGAAAGCTAGACTAATGTAAAACCAAAAAAAATAACCGATACCGTTTCAAAAGCTTGTTCACAGGTCACTTCAGCTTGCAAACTGTTTGCACTCTTAAATCCGGTACAAAAGCTGGGGGCTCTCTTCTGATTTTTGAAGACTGCTAATCGTTTCTGGTCCTGTGTTAGGGGTGAAGACCCTTTCTGTCCAACAACACACGTTCAAGGCACCTGAAGTTACACTCGCTGACTAAGTGTGACCACAGAAATGAGTTCAAAAAGCTAATCCACTCTCTGGCTGGAGCCACTGGGATAAGCACCCAGCCCTATCCACGTGGTGCGAGCAAGTCCAGGCTGTGCTGCCTGCTGTGTTAGGTGCCTCGGAAAGCACACAGTTAGGATACAAAGCCCTCCAAGTTTTCATTATTTTCTTATTAGTAACTCATTATTTCATTAAAGCTGGTTTAGCTTTCCAATCTGTAAGTCTGCCTCATTCTCTTCTCTCTTCCCTTTGGGGGGCATTATTAGAGAGCACCTCTGCGTGTTCAGTGCCTGGCCCAGCCCAGGTGATGGCTTGCTCACATACCTGAAAACATGGATTCTCTCAGCTCTGCACTGAACAACAGGAAAAAGTTTCAACATATGCAATGACAGCCACGTAGTTATGTGTTGCACATTTTCCAAGTTTTAATAGACACAAAAGTGAGTCCATTGTACTTAAGACACTACAATGATTTCATTCTATTGCATGTCCTGCTCCAATTACATTTCTCCGAGTACAGTATTGAGTAAAAGTTTGGTAGCTTTAAAATGAACAAATGTGTGAAATCTGTAAGTAAAATAAGCAGCAGCAATAATTTTTGGGATTTTATCAAGAATAGCTAACTTTTAGGTAATAAATACATTCCGAGTTGTGGTTTTTGCTGTTCTCCTAGTTCACTGCCACAGGACTTGTCAAATTCTCATTCTAAGTCCTTAAGACTTTCCCGCCAGCCTCGCACCAAAAGAGCCACCTAACTCCAAGTGCCGGTGCCCGTCACCTGTCCCAGATGAGGAGCAGTGTGATCTGACAGGGAAACTCATCCTCCTGCCACACGCTTGGCAGTCTCCAGGTTCCCCCGGGGAGCATGTCGGGATGTTTACAGGCTTCGTGACCCTCTAGCAGAACAGCTGTGCTCTTGTCTTCTGTTACCTTGAAGAAAAGGAAAGAGGGAGAGGTTACTGCAGGCGGCAGGGATGGGACCGGCGAGGCGCACGCTCCGGCTTCCCTCTAAATATAGCCAGGAATGCTCCGGCTCCAGCTGGCTCGGCAGGCAGGAACAGTGGCAGCTACGGCTTTGGAAGAAAGTTAACAAACCCAACGTAAGAGCGGGAGTTTTCTCCAAGAGAGACGCGATATGAATTTCAGTGATGACAATAAATCTTCAGGCTCGGGCTTAAAGACTTGAAGTCTCCGTTCGGGGTGGGTTACTGCAGGTTAATCTGCCACGAGTCCCTACAGAGAGCGCCACGTGAAGAACATCTGCCTCCACTTTTCAAACACGATCTGTAAAACAGGATTATTTTCCCCTTGAGAGCAAGCTGCACAGAAGCTTTTCTAAGTACTGCAACTGCTCATCGACTGCTGCAGTCTGTGTCTTGAGCACTTGCAGGTACCTGGAAAAGACGGGTGTGAGCAAGCTGTGCCACCTCTGCCCGAGCCTCCAGAGGCAAGAAACACCCCGCTCCCCTCGGAACTCCACCCCACACTGCTGCTCCTGTGCTATGGAAGCAACTGTGTGCTGAGGGAGCACCACAGAGCCCCTGGGACAGCCAGTGCCCCCGAGGATCCCGCACTGCTGCCCGGCCACGCAGCCGTCCGGAGCTGGCTGAATGCACTGGATCCCACGGAGCAGATCGTGACTGGGCAGCCTTCGGGCAACGAGAGCACGCAAGATGATCGTTGTGAACCCAGAAGTGCAAACTCAAATGCTCCAAATCACAGAGCCCCAAAGGTGACAAAGCTTCCCACCCCTGACATGTCACAGGGCTCCCACCTGGCACCTCGCCCAATATCAGCTGCTAAGAGTAAGGGCAGGTGACGGGCTTGAAATTCCTGGAGATCGATGTGTGCATTGAAAAAAAACGTAGGAAAGAGAGAAGTCCTCCTCTGCACCCCTGCATGCAAGAGGTACTTGTGCTGGCCCTGTAAGTCTGGTTATGGAGAGGAAGCCTTGAAAGAGTTCCAAGGCAGGATCCACTGGTGTTCAAGATCATGTAAAGCAACCACAAGACAGGTGAAATGACTTGGAGATACAGAAATGAGTGAGAAGACAGCAAAGACATCTACACTTACACTTTCCAACTGCAAAAGTATCACAGCACCACACTTCAAACGCAATTCAGTTTGAGCCAGCTCTGACACACGTCCGCCCCAAATCAACTAACGTGGCCGAGTCGGGACCACAGGACACACGCACTCAGATCTGTGTTCCTGACAAACAGGATTACTGCTAGGAAGCAAAAGATGAAAGACCTTTAAAAACCCCTCGCAGCTGAGATTTGTGCCTTCCAAACACAGAGCACAATAACCCCAGAACACCGACACCAAACACAGGAAGATGATCACATTTCCAACGCTGTGCACACGCAGCAGCAGCTCTGCTGCAGGCACAGAACCAAAAGCGACACGGATTTTCCCAGACTCAGCATCCAGAACGATCTTCAGCATTGCCCACACAACTGAGACTTCAAAGAGCTGATTCAGTACACTGTTAACATCTGCCCTAAAACGTGTATCCCACGGAAGGACTGCAATCAGGTTTCATAAACTCCTCCAGTGTTTAGCAGAATCACCCCACTCCTACGAAACAGGGATGTTTCATGACAAGGCTTGTTACCTGTAGTCGAGAGAGTCTAAATTTATACTCAGTCTTGCAGGAGAATCTATTCAACTGCCTTCTGATGAATGTCGTGATTTTCAAGAGCACATAAACTCACTTGCAGGCTTATTATCTTAGACCTGCCCAAGCCTCAGTGAGCTCCATGGACTTGGCAGAAAAACCCTCAAAGGGTTTTTGCAAAAAGTAGACCCTCGAGAGACAGATTACAGACTGAGAATATTTGGTCTAAACAGGAAAAATAGCACTTCCTTGCTGAGGAGGTTTTATTCTCTGCAATATTCACCCCGAAGGAAGGAAGCACCACCACAGAAGCGTGACGCCGACCAGCGTCCCTGGGAAGGCTCCTGGCAGTGGCTGCCTGGGGACAACGACCTGAGGAGCAACTCCCAACCCAAACCATTCCATGACTTTCAACACGTGTTCAGCAGAAGAAACATAGCAACAGTCACTCATATGTCCTCGCTTTACTGCTCAAAAACTTCAGAGATTTCTGTTAAAAAAAGATGGAGCAGGAGCTTAAATGGTATGTTCTGGACATTGCTGTAGCCTTGACACACGACTGAGCAACGAACACGGAACAGGCCGACTGACTCAGGACAACATGATCCAGCAGCCCGTGCGCTAAGCTGCATGTCAGAAGGAAAGCCAGGAAAGCTCTCCTGAAGCCAAGCACTTATTCATAATGAAAAAAATGAAGTTTTGGATCAAATAAAGCCATTCAAAAATTCAGATTTAACAGCTGCAGCAGAGTGCAGAAAGCTGATTTCTCTTCCGACATTAGTGCATCCCGGCTGCGCTGCACGTCCTGGCAGGTTGGGAACCAAGGGCAGCAAGAAGCCTGCTCGTCTTCTCTACCCAAGCGGCTTATTTTGAGGAATATTTTCTAACCATAATGCCATTAACTCAGGCCGTAACTGAGCATTGTCAAACCAGTCTTCCTTCCCTGGTGGGGGCAGGGCTGGGGCGGGCGAGGGTTACTGGATCGCATCCAGGACCCCTGTCCCCGACCTGCTGGATGGGGTTTTGGAACTGACTCTCACTCCCAAGGCATCGGTGTCCCGCTGACTCAAAGAGGCTGGCACTTGTGTTCTTCAACCTGAATTCGACTCTATCATGCAAGCATCTCTATGAAAAAATCCTGTGTCAGGTTCAAGGATTTTCTGCTTTTAGAAAGGCTTGGTTTCTGCACAAAGAAAAGGTTCAAGTTATTGGCTTGAATCAAAATAGAACAAGTCATCACTCATAAGGGAAGTTAAACCAGTAATTTTGCTACAACTCACTTCTTCAGCTGCAGAGAGCACACAGAAAATACGCTTTATAAAGAAAACAAGTCTGTCTGATCCTACAATCTCACACAGATTAAACAGGAACTGGTACGTCAGTTAAAAGCATTCCCTCCTTCAGAAATTAATCAACTTAATGAAAAAAAGCCTTCATTACAAAAGCACCCAGCTCCTCCCTCCCAGAGACACGAACACCCAGCGAGCACGGGGCAACGACGCAGCCGACGCGGGGCAGCTGACGGGGCAGAGGATGCCCCAGGAGAAGCCCGGGAGCACTCTCCAACTGACTGAAGAGCTGGAGAGGGGGTGCAGGCACTGCAGGTACGAAGAGCACAAGCATGCCAGATGTCGAGGAATTAAGCCCCGTCTGTCATTGGTGCCGGACACGAGAAGCCTATTTCAGATGTACGTAATCTCGAGATGCGCCAGTTCACAAACCAGCTAATGCAAAGCCCACGTATTCTGTAAAGGTACGCGGAGAGCGCAAGACAGATGCGTTAAGCAGGTTTAAAAAAATAAACTAGGCCCCAGCTCATCCCCACGTAGCTCACAGGACCCAGGCAGGCAGCCTCCCTCAGCCTGTGACGAGGCAGGAGCCCAGGTCTGTTACCCTGCCCACACGCTCCCGTTCACCTTGGTCCCAGTGGCAGTGCTGGGCACTCACGGAAAAAACCAAACACATATGAAGGCTGAAAAACAAGTTTGTGAGTTTTTCAACAGTTAAGAGCCTTCATAGCAATTTCTAGGTTCAAAGTCCTACCTTTCACACCTAAGCATTAAAATATCTGTGTCACCCCGCTGTGTCACTGGCCTCACGAGCCAAGCGGCTGTGCCATCAACAAGGCACGGCTACCGCACGGAGATCTTGCTCATTCCTCTCCTTCAGAGTAACAAACACTCTTCTCCACTCAGAGCTAGACCCCAAGTTGCCAAAACCTCTCTATTCCTTCGCAGCCGGAAGTCACCTTTCCATAGGTGCAACTCAGAGGGGCTCCACGCTTTGCGAATACGTGCTTACCCGCAAAAGAAGCGGGACGAACTCCTGAGCCTTGCCCAGAGGGCAGGAGGACTCCCCTAGTAAGGGCTTTTCCCCTTGGGACCTGTAGCCTTTCCAGTTTAAAAACTGAATGAGTAAACAAATGCGATTCAGGAAAAGCTACAGAAATTTCAATTTAATTGGCAGGAGTTTTCAAAGAAGCAAGTTTCCAGCCTCTCTGTCCAGACAGCTCTCCTCACCCGACAGGCCCAGCCAGTGCCTCGGCCTGGGGGGCAGCACTGGGGAGGGGGCTGCTCCACCAGCCTAAAGCTCCAGCAGGGCTTGGAGACCCCCGGACCGGGGAGCAGCCCGCTGTGTCTCACAGGGAGCTGTTAAGCCCTCGGGTCGATACAAATCTCCTTCGGCAGCTGAGGTTACAGCTCGCGTAAGCAGATCGCGCTCTTGGGCATCCGCGCAGCTCGTGTGCAGTTAGAAATAGCACAATGCAGAGCCTGCTGGCACCTCCAGAAAACATTTTTTAGGGGCAACAGATGGCAGGAGCAAGGAGCAGCAGCGTGCATCCAAACGTCCGCAAGCGCAGCCGCGGTGGCCACGAGCCCAAGCACTGCAGGCAGCTCGGCAGGGCCACGCCAGACGTGCAGCTCCAGCCACCGAGCGCCGGGCACGCAGACATGCGATGCAGTCTGTTCTGGACTCGTTCTCCTACTTTGTATTAGTATGCAGAGACGCTGACTCCAAGCTGTTTGGAGGAACGCTGAGAAACAGTAATTAACTTGGATGCTTGGTTTTAGTCAACTGAACCAGCCAGAAACCACGCCAAGAAAAATCCGAGGCATTCATCTTCTGGGCTGAAACATTCCATGTAACCAGGCAGGTGTTTTTAAAAATGTAGCTATCGCAGCAATCACCACCACAACTTTATAGGAAGTTATAGAACCGTTTGTGCCACTGGCAGAGCAGAAGAGAGAGAAGAGGTAAAAGGAAAAAGAAAAGTGATTTATGTCGCTTCATAAGCTGCTGGCAAGCAGTACTGGCTGCATGCACATACAAAGCCCTGAACATCTCTGAAGGTGAAGTCATAACCCAACGTTCCAAATTTTACGTTAGAGCTTACTATATATAGCAAGCGTGCAATAAGCTTTGATTTTGCTCTGCATAGTAGCTGTCTGCTTCTGGTGGCGAATGGCTGAACATACTGATACCGAGGGTCTATCAAGCTAATAGCAGTAAAATCAAAATCCTCAAAAGTCAGTATTCTCAAGTCTAACCATGCCCCAGCTTCAGGGTAGAGGGGATAAAGAGACGGAGGAAGAATAAAGGGTTTTCCAGATTGATAAAGGAAATGAATATACACACTGTAAACTTGCTTCATGCAGAGAGGCACCAGAAAACCTACAAGCAGCTCTTATCAGAAATGTCACCGCAGGTGAGGGCCGTGGGCAGGGAGGGGAGATCCCTGGCGAGGGGCCATGCACGAGGAGCACGGGCAGAACACACCAGGTGATGTGGAAGGCGTTTGACCTGAGGAATTTGAAGGTTATGCAGCTCTAAGTTTAAATATGACATTACCATGGAAGTGGACAGAAAGCAAAATGCAAAAGCACAAGAGATTTTTCTTATTCCCAGGAAAAAAGTCAAAGCCAGAGCACCAAAGCCACCAGGTGTGGCTCCTCCAGTGAGCCGGGGCGGGGGGAGCTGGCTCCAAGTGCCCGGGCAGCTCCAGGCCCCACACACCTGAAAACCCTGCAAAGCACCACAAGAAAAAAGATGCCGAGTAGGTATTTTTCTCCTGGCACTACTCTAACCCAAGAGGGCCTTACAGATTTGAGTTCTACAGGCTGCTAGTTGCCTCTTGTCTTTCCAGAAACCTTGTTTTACTTGCCCGCTAAAGACAGGATTTAAAAGAGTACTTCCTTAACAAAAACTGACAAGGAAAGAAGAGTAAGGTGAAAGTTATCATACTCGCTTTGCCAACCCAAACGAAGTTATAAAGAATTTAATCCAACTGCTTCCAGTTTTATAGGCATCCATGAATTCCCTGAATTCACAGAATCACGGGATGGTTGGGGTCGGAAGGGAGCTCTGGAGATCACCCAGTGCTACCCCCTGCCAGAGGAGGGTCACCCAGAGCAGATCCCACAGGAACACGTCCAGGCAGGTTGGAAATTCTCCAGAGACAGAGACCCCACACCCTCTCTGGGCAGCCTGAGCCAGGGCTCTGGCACCCGCACAGCACAGTACTTCCTTGTGTTTAGGCTGAATCTCCTGTTTCCCAGTTTGTGCCCGTTGCCCCTTGTCCTGTCACTGGGCACCACTGGAAGAGTCTGTCCCTGTCCTCCTGACACCCCCCTCTGGAGATTTATAGGCACTGATGGGATCCCCCCTCAGCCTCCTCTTCTCCAGGCTGACCAGCCCCAGCTCCCTGCGCCCTTCTGCGGGTGGGAGATGCTCCCGCCCCCTCAGCACCTCTGTCCCTGTGCTGGGCTCTCTCCAGCAGTTCCTTGTCCTTTCTGAACTGGGGAACCCAGAATTATTGTTTGCACGTGTTTTTTTCCAGCAATTACCCTCCACGCTTTGCTGAACAGCATCACGTGCCAGCAAGTTCCATGACAGAAAGTATCTGGAGCGCTGAGTGCCCGCCGTGCCCGGGATCAGCCCGAGAGGGCTCCTCTCGCGTGCTCGCTCGGTCACACAGCCCTCGCGCAGCTGCCGGGGAAGTCACAGCACAACAGATTGTGCAGCGGCAACGTGCAGCATCACGTCAGAGCCCTGCTCTTAGAAGCCACCTCACCAGATGCGAGGCTGCGCTGCCTGGAAAAGGGTCTAAGCTTTCAGATTTTTAACTGTAGCTGAAGCGTTGTCGCAGTCCTGGGACGCCGGAATTGCAAACATCAGTGAGAAACTTAAGTTACACCCTTGAAGAAAGAACAGTTGATGAGCAACGGATGGAAACTTTTCAGTTCTGACTTGGGGAAATTCAAGGAAAGCACTAAAATTCAACCCTCCTGAACGGAGAGAATTAGGTACAGGGCAAGTCACCAACACGATGAGGTGTTTTAGAGGAGATGGACCAGAGCAGTACACACGCTGGTCTGATAGGGAGTTGTCGCAGGTTAGGGCTGGGCCGGCCACTAACATGGACAGAGACTAAACTGGAAAGTAAAAAATCACTAAACAGGACTGGGATTTTAGCTAAACCCAGGACAGGAGTCTAAGCAAACGCAACATGCGGAGCAGGCGAAGTTGGTTTGCTCTGCTCTTCTAGTTCTGAGCAACTGCAGTTGCTTCTCCAACTCTCGCTGTCACCTCCAGCGGGCAGGCTGTGCCGGCGGCTCACCGCGGGCACACAGGGGGCAGAAAACCACCCTCAGGACAGCAGCGGGAGGAACGGGGACACAGCGGCACACGGGGAGCACACCCACACCCGCGCACAGGCTTGCCCGAGGGGCTCAGAGGGAAAGAAGCATCTCTGGTCCAGTCCAGGCCATCCCTTCGCTTCCTTATTGTCCACACGCTCTCCTTTACATCCTCTCTCAGACCTGCCCCTTCTGCTCCACACCCACAGCTCGGATACCCACCACGTCTGCAACACCCTCGTCTCCTCCGGAACAGGTGCTGCTTCTCCTTCTCCATCGGACAGGAGCGATGGATTTCCACCATGATCGTTTCACCAGCAAGGATGGTGTATCCTGGGTGCCAGGTTTACTTATACTCCAGATCCAGCTAATAGGAATTTGAGCCCAGTCCAAACGCTGTTGATATAATAAAGTCTTTAGCCCAAGTCAAAGCGGCGTTTGGAGGGGCAAGATGAAGGATGAAGCTGAAATGCTGCGCCTGCACTTACACACTTCTCCTTACTCAGGTGTCCAGTCCTCCAGACACCTTGGCCACGCAGGATGAACACACCATGCTCTGATTAATCACTGCAGCCAGGCTAGCTGAGATGGAATAACAAGCAAACAAATGGTGAAGCCCCATGACAGAGGGTACCAAAAAATAATTAAAAAATCATTTTTCCCCCTCAGGGACTACATGAGCTCTGGCCATCACAGCCCCACCGCACGCAGCAGCTCAGGTAAGAGCAGTACTGCTCTGTGTACACTCTGCCCTCCCAGCACGAAAAAGCAGAAATTTAGGGGACAACGTAATGAACCACACTGTATAAAGCAAGACCTTTGACAAGAAGACTCTCCCTAACGATTAGTTACGGTTTTCAGACAAAAAGCTGACCCCTCCCCTTGCTGAGCAGTCCCGCCGATGAGGTCTGTCTAGCCAGCGATGCCTGGAAGGGTGTGAAACAATTCCAGACCTTATTCAAGTGGCCTCCCGTGGACTCCAGTGAGGGCAGTGCTGTAGGCAGCACCAACTAAAATTACAGACGGTTATTTTTACTCTTGGTCACACCACATCCTGTATTTTTAGGTACCAAATTTTCATCCTGGGCAAAGTTTTGACCACTGGATGAGAAAGTGAGCCCCATCTCTCTCCATGGTTGCAACCGGTGAAAGCAAAAGTCTCAGCTCCCACATTCATGTTTCCACCTTCTATCCTCAAACAAAGAGGTTGCAGGTGAAGCCCAAAAGAATTTAATTTGGTGATCCAGGTCATTCCTCAGCAACGCACCAACATTTCAGACACGAGCCAAACCTCAAGTGCTGCGAGAAATATCAAAATACTGTTCCCCAGTATCTCCATAAAGGTAAAGACAGTTTTTGGTGCAATCATTTTGAAGAGCTATGAAGAAAGCGCCTTCATAAAAAATCAGTGCCAGAGGGGTCAGAGAAGCTGCAGGGGAGCAAAGGGCCTCCAAGGGCCCCTAACTGTCATGGGTAACAGCACCCACACATGATAAATACAATCACAACTCCAAGAAGAGTTTTAGTTCTTTAAACTAAAAGATATATCACAGAAACTGAAGTCTAGGAGCCCTCCAGCCACACACAACTGCTTTTGACTTGCCACATCCCAGCTGCAAACAGAAGTAACCCAGGACGAATGTCACCAGCTCTTGGCCCAAACGACGCTCGCTCCCTCACGCAGCCAGTTGCCTTGTGCCTCCTCGGGAGCAGGGGCTCCCACTTCCCATGGTCCCCCCCCAAGACTTGGAACCAGAGGTTCCGATCACCTCTGAAATTACCACCGCCAACTAACAGCCAGGCATTTACCTTTAACAATCGTCAACCTCGGTTTTTATGGAAAAACAAATGCAAACAGTAGATTAAAAATCAGAAGGAGGGTTTTTGTGGGAAGCATTAGCCCGGCGAGCACTCACCTGATACTGGAGGCCGAGTTATGTCTCAAACTGCGTTAAGAGATCTCGTATTTCTGGAGTCAGATGCTCTACCGCCTTGGCGGCTTCTGTGATAGCTTTCCGATACATCCCTTTCTTCTTGCGATTAAATCTCAGTTTGAAAAATTCAGAGAAAGGAGAGAGTTTTGAAACAGATAAGAATGAAGTCGTTGGAGAACCAAACCACGATACTTTAGCTTCTCGCCATGAAGGTTCCCCGTTTTCCTTCTGGCTAAGGTTTATGTCAAGAACACGTGCTGGCCACCACGGAAAACCATGAATTTTGCCCCAAACAATGTCCCCCACTGAAACAGTTCGTCCGTCTTCCGTGACACATTTAGACACGCTTTGGGTATGCAGTCTAACCGTCAGTGGCGGCACAATTTTACGCTCATCTTTTGAAGATGAAGAGACGGATGCGTCATCACCAGGCAAAAAGTCACACATTTCTGGTGATGTTACCTCTGAGCTAGAAGACTTGGACTCATCTAGACTGTCATTACTACACACTGATAAACTAGAAGAATCTGCTTTTCTTTTACGGTAATTCATAAGGAAAGCCAAGTTATCGTGTCCATCTTTACCTTGGGGAAATCTTTTAAAGTCATCGTCTTCACCCGAACTCCCTGAAGATATCTCCGCTAAACTTCTGTCTGCAGACTCATCGTTGTAAAACGCGCCAGGATTGGACTCCCTGCTGTTCTGAAGGACGTTTATCTCGTCGATAAGTTCCGCCTTATAAATGGAAACGTTCTGCCCGTCGTTCATGCGATGGCATCTTTACCTTGGGGAAATCTTTTAAAGTCATCGTCTTCACCCGAACTCCCTGAAGATATCTCCGCTAAACTTCTGTCTGCAGACTCATCGTTGTAAAACGCGCCAGGATTGGACTCCCTGCTGTTCTGAAGGACGTTTATCTCGTCGATAAGTTCCGCCTTATAAATGGAAACGTTCTGCCCGTCGTTCATGCGAGGGGGCTTCAGCCGTATCTTTGGGGGCGGGACATCCGTGCTGGGATGCACTGGCCGCGTGAGCTTCAGTTTTGGAATGGAAGCGAGCTGGCTGCCTGCTGACTTGTCCATTAAACATTTGGTTTCTCGACATCGTTCAGGGTCTCTGGTCTCCTCTTGGTCCTCCCCTCCGTTCTGCAACACACGCTCTGGACAAAACGGTTTGACTGAGCCATGAACCCGGGAAGGGATCTTCACAACTTCACCCTTCCCTTGCGGAGTGCTGTAGGATATTTTTATAACAGGCGTCCGATGCACCAGTTCCCCAGAAAACTTGTCATCCTCCCTCTTTTCTCTTTTGTTCCGCTTCTCCGCGTAGTCAGCATCGCCATGCTTCTTCTGCTCTTTGTCCTGGATGCTCAGCTTCCTCCTGGTTTTCGCATTCTGCC
>NW_009714026.1:2110-4761 GCF_000703405.1 Apaloderma vittatum | reverse complement strand
AAAAAAAAATTTTAAAAATCGCTTCGGTGATGTGTGCAGTGCACTGAGCAGAAGCCCTGTATGATCTGCGGGAGCTTATGGAAAGAGGCACCGCAGAGGAGCTGAGCGTGTGCGAAGGAGTTGAAAAGGAAGAACAGCGTTATCCCTTTCCCAGTCAGTCTCCCTGCACCCCTGCGTGCGTACACACACACAGAGCCACATGCACAACCACACGCACACAAAGATGCGGCAGCGACCAGCTGGAAATGAGGAAACCTGAACCTCCAGTGACTCGTCCAACCCTTCCCGCTTGGGGGACAGAGGGAGCACTTCGCTGCGCCCACGCGTGCCCCACTGAGGACCAGCATCCGCCAGTAACCCCATAAGTCTGAGAAGGAAGCGGTGGGGAGAGGCTGACGGAGCCTGAAGGGAGAAGGGTTAAGGGGGAATTGGAGGAGTTGGGAGACTGCAGAGGTGGCTGAAAGGAGGGCACGCTTTGTCCCTGCTAAATATTCCCACATGCCAGGTACCCATCGCAGCAAAAGGAAATCCTTTCCATTTTCTCGTCACTTCTTCTGTTAATAAGCCGTTTAAAACCTCACTGCTTCAACTCTCTTTTATTTTGAAAGCTGCCCTTGTTCCGCCTGTCACAACTGCAACAGAGGAACAGAGGAACAACAGCAGAGGGAAAGCTTCATTTTAGCCAGGCAGACAAAAGAGCAGACCTCAGTGCTCTCTGGACTCTGTCTTGGAGCGACAGCTAAAGAGAAGAGATGGAGGAGTCTTGCGGTCTCTGGCCATGTCGCCTGATTTCCTCTCTGGTTTGCTTCCACAAACAAATCACAAGCATTTTCTCTCTCTTTTTTTTTTTAATCTTGGATTTATTTTTTTTTTGGTGGAGGGAAGTGAAGGACCGAAGTGGTGTAGGTATCAGTGATTTCTCTCCAAAATCCCAGAAGGCAAAGCTCACTGCTGCTGCTTCGTTTTTACTGTTTGGGGTATTTGTTTGTTTTTTTTTTGTTGTTATTGTTGTTGGTTTTTTAATCCCTTCTCCTCGCCTCTCTGTAAGGGAGTTAGATGGTGGAGGTTTCCACTCCCTGCTCCTCCAAGCTCAGTTTGTGTCTCCCGTGCCTAAAAGGTGCTTCTTATTTCTCCCGGGGTAGGAGAGTGAGAGAGAAGGGGAATGAGCTTTTCTAGGTGTCTTCCACATCTAAAGGGAAGAGCACAGGATCCATCGTCCCTACAGCTGGCCAGGAATCACCCTGCTTGGTATTTTGTAAGGACTGAGTTGTGGCGTTTTTCTTGTTTGTTTGTTTGAGTGCCTTCTGTTCCTTTTCTCAATTTTTGGTTGTGCCATTTCTTTGCTTTTTTACTCCGGTCTAACCAAGGAAGATTTTTTTTTTGAGATTGATCTATGGCTCAATGGGATATTGTGTAAGCAGTTAATGATTTTTATTGAAGAAGGTAAAATTCCTCCTTACTTCATCTCTTCCTGTCACCCCTTCCCATCACCCCTTCCCCAGTAGTTATGACAATTTTCTTCCTCGCATTTTCTCCTTGCTTCTCCCTTTACTAACCCCTCCCAAGTATTGTTGCAAGGTTCCAAAGAGACACAGATTTATAGATAAATGTGAAGATTTTTTTTTTGTCTGTATGGCTATATACAAGGGGCACATAATTAATCAGATATGAACATGGCTCCATAAGCACCCTGGGATGTACCAGTGGGATAGCTGTGGATCGAGACTGAGGAAATGGCGGCAGGATGATGACAGAAGTAGAAAGGGCCTGAGAGGCAATATCAGGCAAAGGTGTGAAGGTGGCCCAGATGACAGGAACCTCAGCAACAGTTTAGGTGTCATGATGTGGTCCTAGACTATTTAGTAGAGCAAGCAAGGATGTGGGCCAGAGCTTGCAGAGCTGAGATGTGGTGAAAAGGCCTTGCCAGGCAATGGTAAAGCAGATGCAGGATCTGGGAAGTCACGCTGCTCCCAACGCCTGGAATGTTTTAAATGGGCAGGTATTCATTCATTGTTTTCCTCTACCAAGGTTTCTGGGAGCAGAAGCATGTGCTGACACAATGGGAATATAAATCAAGTTAAAATGTATTCATTTACAGCAATGGGAAGAGAACTAAATATAAACGCCCAGAAGAGATGCAGTGCTGCAGTGAGCCTAAGCCAGCTCTGTGGAGCTTGGCTGGCTAAAGGAGCCTGCATCCAGGATGTAAAATCTGACCTACCAGCAGGATGTAAAATCTGACCTACCTCACTTGCAGGGAGGACTCCCCAGTCCGAGGGAAGTCTACGGGAACTGCCAGGGTCAGCACTTGGGAAGCTCAAACCCTGACAATAGAGAGGAAGCCGCTCCACAGCATCTTTTTGGGACTGTATGTGGGCAGGAAGACAAAGGGCCAGTTTCGCAAAGCCCATTCCCCCTGTCCCCCTCTTTTTCTTGGTCTGTGTGTTTCATCCCAGATTTCGCCCTCTGTATCGGTCTTTTTTCCCGTCCCCCGCCCCCAAGGGCAAGCAAAGCGGCTTCTCAACAGGTGCTGTGGAAACTTGCACCGCTCCCGCGGCCATCGCGAACGCGGGGAGAACCGCCTGAGCCTTTAATTTTGTAGGATGCTGCCGCCCCGCGACTCCTCCTCACAAAGCAGACGGTTCGGCCGC
>NW_009714026.1:0-2079 GCF_000703405.1 Apaloderma vittatum | reverse complement strand
GGCCCCGCCCCTCCCCCCCCCCCCGCCCCCGCCGGGCGCCGCGGAGCGGGCAGCGAGCCCAGCGCTTGTAAACGCTCGTATAGCCGACACCGAGAACGCGTGAGCGACAGGTGGGCCGAACGGGAGCAAAGAAATGCCCACAAGGCCCTGGGTTGGTCTTTGAATGGCAGAACGCTTCTCCAGAACGGGGCAAAGCCCAGGGAGCTGCTCGCTTCAAGAGACGCGAATAGAGAGAAGCTGCCTGTGATTATAATGTCCATTAACATCACAGGCAAGCCTCTTCCCCTCGGATCCCCCGCATCGGGATAACGTGGGGTTGAGGTAGAAGCCCTCGGCACCCCCTCCGTAAGACACGAATCGTCTTTTTCATGGGATGCGAACTGAGGGAACAAGCAGCTGCAAAGCCCTACAATAAACTGTTTCATCCAAGGCAGAGCCCGCTTGGGAAGGCACGCCTTTGAATGTGTGCCCTGCCCCCCCCTGCCCAACACACCTCCTTTCCATCCGTGCGGGCAACCTCTGTAAGCGATAACCAAGTCTAAAAACTCGGAGAGGATCGATAATGTCTACTAAATATTCTGGGAGTGTATGAGCATGGCGAGGAGGAGGGATGAGGATGAGGAGGGAGATAAAAGGGTGATTAATCAGATATTAATCACTGGCCACAAACAAGTGGAGATTATTTCGGGTAGGCAGCCGACTGTGGGGAGTTGGAAAATAGATCCTTTTACTGAAACCGTGCGTGATGGGTTCGGCACTTGGCCGTTTAGTGATGCCCGTGTAATTTTGAAGGTGCACATTATTCGAGACACATATTTCTTCTTTTCTGGGCATAGCATCTCCCTTAACTGTCTGCAAGCACAGGCTTAATGGAGATATTTATGCCGCTAACTAGAGGTTTCATTTTTACTCTCCTTTCATGAGCACAGAAGCAGGAAGAAAGCAAAATAGCCCCCGCTCGGAGGTTTTTTAAAAAAAAAAAAAAAAAAGCCAAATCAAAACCCAGCCCCAAACCCCTCACATACATCACGGAAAAGGGACCGAAGGAGGGAAGAGAAAAGGTGTCGATCTTTGCACCCAGCTGCAGAATATGCCTTCAGGGCTGAATTGCTAACGTACCTTTTCGGCAGGCAGGGAGCCTAGCATGCACACAAACAGCTGAGCGTGAAGCGCATTTCGGGCTGTGAGACGGCTACGCACACGCGGGGCTCCTCCGGAACTTTACCCACGCAACGGGTTAAACTAATAAGTGCATCGATACAGGCATTCCCGCAAAGAGCCCGTTGCTCGACCGAAAACCAGAATTGTAGGTAATCCGCCCCACTATCCTCATCATCACCTTAAAAAAGTCACCCGGTGAGATTTGCTTGAATATACACTACTTAGAGGCTATATGAACCAACTCACGTCTCCGTTTGAGCATACTGCAAGAATATTTATTGAGCCCCAGCTCAGTCACTGCATTGAAAGCCAAGCCTGGCAAGCAAATACATTTCCTATTTCCGAAGAGAGCTCTGAATCAACTCCTTCTTTCCTCCTCGCTTTAGCGATCATTTGTATCTTTCAATTGCAAAATAACCAAGTTAAAGATATAAAATAAGAGATAAATGTATTTTTAAAAATACCTTAGTATAAGGCGGGAGCTTGCAACGCCCTGACAGAAAGCAAATGGACCCCTAAAAATATACCCCTCAAATACTACCCTACCTTTCACACACGAAACCATCAATAAAAAGACGAGGTTCCAAAATGTAAATCCACTTTTAATCTCCATTTTCTTCACCAGGATGAAGTCCAGCCGGCCACATTTAGTACATCCCCTTTCCCAAAAGTCTGCTAATTTCGATTCCTTTGCACGGATTTCCCCTCTGCAGATCCCTTTCATATTATTCTTGAGAGCTCCTAATTCCTATTCCTTGGCCAAGCGCAGCGGAGTTGTTGCTGTTGATGGTGCGCGGTCACAGCTCGGAGTGAATGGTGTTTCTGGGATACCACAGCAACCTTGACGAGGACTCAACCATCTCTCCAACGGGGGCACAAAGTCTCAGCTACTCTCGATCGTGTCTTTTCCTTCCCCCC
>NW_009714025.1:0-4753 GCF_000703405.1 Apaloderma vittatum | reverse complement strand
ACCCCAGAGGGTACGAAAGGTGTAACCTGTGAGCCCCGGGTTATTATTTGGTAAGGCTGCTATGCATGTCATGTACAGTGTTCAGAGTTCTGCAGCAGCCAGGGGGCTAGGCAGGCGATTGACTCTGCTGCTCAGCTGAGGACATCTGCTTTCCTGCCATGCATGACTGTGGAGATGCCGGTTTTTTCCTAAAACTCCCCTGGAAAAGAAAAAGGAGTTGTTCCATAGGTTCATGTCCATCAGCCAGCAGGCGGTTTCCTGTCCTGACCAGGCGCTTTTCCAAATTTACTCCTGCTGGCAAAGCACTAACCGGTGTTGTCCCGCTATTCGTTCTGATTGCTTCTGCAGGGTTTTTATTTGTTTCTAAACTGCAGCTCTGGCAGAAATCAACTTAGCTTTGTCTCCTCCTCCTTAGCATCCTTAAAATACATTTATGTGAAAAACAAAGTTAATGGCAGCTGACTTAACAAAATGCTGGTTCTATTGGGGAAGAAGCGCCAAGAATATCTCATGTTTGTAAATGTAACTCCTCTTGCTTCTAACACAGTAAAATAAAAGATGATCATTTCATGAGTTTAGTAATCATGCCAACTGTTTATGTTTGCTTATACCACGACAGAACGTTAAACACGCTACACTTGAAATGGCCAAGCTGAATAAATTGCCCTAGTAGGTGGAGCAGGGCAGAGAACGGTAAAGGTGTGAAAAAAGAAAAAAGTGAGGAAAAGGAGAGGAGAGAGTTCAAAGAAACAGGAACTACATTAAAGAGAAACTCTGGAGAAAGCAAGTACTATGCAAATCTCTTAACCTTTGGGGGATTTTTGGAAGATTCTCACAAGTAAGTTGTTTGGTGATATCATGTGGCGAGCAAAACCTTTGTAATTTCTTCTCATAAAGCTATCTCTATATAAGTTTATTATAATAAATAAGCATCTTGGCTACAATTATAATTCCTTAATAATAGTATTTTACAATACATTTACAATATTTTATATTAATTTTAATATAAATACATTGCGTAGCTATATTAATACTATACATTGATAAAGATAAATATAACTTAAATTATAATTAGATTATAAATTATAATGTATAATTATTAGGTAATAAGATAATAACTCTTTCAGGATGAGGAAATGGTGTAATTAAAGTTGTCAGTGAAAGTTTTGTTTGAACCCCTTTGGAAGTGCTTTTTGGTATTACCTCTAGTGATTGGTTTTCTCGCAGGATCCTTGTTTCTTTCAGGGGACACAGTGGTAGTGCACCAAGTGTTCTAGGAGGAACCAGAGTTGTTAGGAATTGATACAGTTTTTGTGGGGTATAAAGATATATGTGAATTGGGGGTTGGTAAAATAAGGGTTTGCATAAGGGCAAATCGGGACTTTGTAACTACGGGATGAGATCTGAGAAGCTTTGCTGAGAGGAGAGGATAGAAACCTTCTGGTGCTGCATGCTGCGAAAGGAAAAGGGATAGAATGATTTAACAGCTGGAATGGAAGACAGGGAGTGGGTATTTATTCTGGACATACTTCTATCACCTCTAGCTGTGATGGCTGAAGTTTATTTTGGAGCAAAATACAGTATAACAATAATGCTCATATAAAACATTGCAGTAAAAGGACTTGAATAAGTTTTGCTGTTAAAACATTTTAAGAGGCGTATTTGCTTCATCTTAACTATGCCACTGCAGAGAGTGTTTAATCAGAAACTGCTGGGGTTTAGTTTATTTTTCATATTTTGTTGGCCCAGTTTTTTTTTTCTGGCATGATGAATATCTAAATCTTAGCTAGGCAAAGGTGTTACAGCCACTTGATTAATTAATAGAAAAAATACACAGAATTTCAAACTACCTTAATGAAAGAACTGATCAGCTGAATTTGAATCTGATTAATCAGTATGAAATGTTTTGAGATGTGTGTAACCTAACTGGTTTATTAAAATGTGAGAGATATATTAAAGAGACCTCAGTCAGTGGCATCAACAACAAAGCTAAAATCAAAAGTGATTTTAGCTAATTGATAATGCTGGTTGGGATTGTTGTATTTTGGGGCTGCTTGTCCCGTTTTTTTTCTCAGGTCAGTGACATCAGGTGTCTATAAATATGCCATGCTAAGTATTTGGGGTTTTGAGAACTACAAATATAAAATTGTAGTCTTACAGCACTAGGTCATTTATTGCACCATGCTAAAAGTGTGTCCTGTGTTCAAAGACATGGTAAAAGAATATAAAGATGTATAAAGTTACGAAGGAGAAAGAATTTCCAGGACTGTATCTTCAAAAGTAGGATATTCAAGTCTCTGTCTGTGTCTTCAGACAGCTTTGGTTATAATTTACTTAGGATCTTATCAAATCTATTCTGATGGCCTACCTATTTTGTTGTGTTTATTAATAATTTTAAATTAAGAGAATCAAAATAGTCAGAGAAAGTCTGCAATAAAAAACCACAAGTATTAACCAGTAGTCAGAGAAGTTGGGAGGGCAGGGTGGTCAGTTGCTCCGCCTTAGAGCTCTATAAAAATGAGTTGCCCAAGAAAAATGCAGTCTTTCAAATGTTTTCATGAGACACACTAAATATGAATTATTTTCATTTGTTAAAGTTGCAGGACTTTGTAAAAAGAAAGTGATTTTCATTAAGAAAAATGTGAAAACATGAAGCTGGTTATTTGCACAGTATATCCTCTGTATGAAAGCCTTACAATGGTATATGAAAAAGTGACTAAGAGTGATAGATCAAAAGTGAATTTGTTATTAGAGGAAATGAGGTATATTTCAGAAAAAAATCTTTTCATTAAAAAGTAAAGCAGCTACCCTCCTTTTGTGCTTTCTGTTGAAAACATAGTGACTGACAGAGACTATGGAAAATTCTCATCCTTTTTTAATTCACTGTAAATACAGAAATTAATGAGAAGATACAAATGTCTCTATCACATTTTGTGATATACCTGTGTATAAAAATCTTGTAAACCCAGCAGTAACAAATTTCATCTCTTTAGGGGGATTTCACTGAAAAGGACTTAACTGACTGAGTGTATTGTCTTTTCATTGTATGTTTTTTGCTTATCTTCAAATGTTTCATAATTTTTTATGTTTAAGGAGTTTTATGAGGATTTTATTTTATTCTCTTTGAAAATACAAAATCTGACTATTTCTAAATTCCACATGAAACAACAGATTTTTAGAAGGAAGCCTGAGCATCATCAGAATTAGAATAGGTAAATTTACTATAATGCCACTACTTGTCTTTTGGGGCAGAGACAGATAATGTTGATTTTATTCCCTAGCTCGGAGCCGTATTTCTGTCCTGTAAACTCTGATTGCTTTCTTATTAGAATCACTATATATATTGATTTCACTCAAGCTTGTAGAATATCCTGGCTGAAGACCTAATCCGATATGAATTCTTACACGTGGTCAGGGTGTCCAAGAATGCGTGGTAAGAATTAAATCTAGTCACTGCATATGTATTCTGTGTCTGTCCACTCACTGGAGAGCATATTTTGAATGCAGTCTGTCCACGTGAATTCCACATGATTATCCAAATTCTATGCAGTTACAGTAAGTAAATATAACCTTTCCAGTTTTCAGTCTAGGTATTTTTGGTTATATAATTGGTAAGAGTAATCAGATGAAATATTCATATCAGCTGGCCCTTGGGATCACTGCTACTTTGCAGGAACAGCCACTAAACCAAAAATAAACTGTCTTAATTTGCATGAATGCACATATGCTAAAAAGAAAGAATATACACACACAAAAATGAATATGTAATCAGATCATGAACTGATTTAGGTAGACTATTATTTTCAGTATGAATCTTTGTGTTTTTATTATTGGATACCTTCTATAACTACACAAAGATTTTGAGATCAATAATTTACAGGTGATCTTCAAAGAAAAAAAAAGTTAAAATATGCTCGATGTGCTTAATCACAGAGATTCATTATTTACTTTTTTTAGACCAAATCAAAGACATTTTTTACAAGCTGTCATACACACTGACACCCTGTCTTCCTCATGCGCACTTAGATGGGGGTTTTTTGTCTGAATTTTACACATATCCGATGGCCAGAAACCTTGGAGGAAAAAAAAAATGATTATGATAATAATGTCCAATTTAACTTTTAATTATAAGCTCCCAAATAAGTTTGGAACTATAACTAAAGTGCTAATTAAGGTCAGTCTGTGTGGGAAATACATCTTTTCGTGTATGGTAACATAGTTTATGAATCATAGAATGATTTGGGCTGGAAGGTACCTTTAAAGATCATCTGGTCCAACCCCCCTGCAGCGGGCAGGGACATCTTTAACCAGATCAGGTTGCTCAGAGCCTCATCAAGCCTGACCTTGAGTGTCTCCAGGGATGGGGATGGGGCCTCCACCACCTCTCTGGGCAACCTGTGCCAGCATTTCACCACCCTCACTGTAAAGAACTTCTTCCTGATATATAAATATAGAAACACAGAATGTGTTAAGTGCTCTTCATAGTCACTGCCCCTGTTTCTAAAATATGTATGTGTGTAGCGGCTCGAGGCAGCTGGCGACCACTTACAGACAGCATGACCTGTTAGCATCTTTCATAAAAAGGTCTATTTCTTTGGATTTAACCAAAGAGCAGCCTCTTACCAGCCTCTTATTACTGCAGGTGTCTTCACGGCAGGGGCCAGCGGAGGGCGCTGTTGTTACTTTTCTGTACGGGAGCACGGGTGGAAGCAAGTCGAGAGCAACGTTGTCCGGCTGCGCCAGCGCGGGGGCC
>NW_009714024.1:0-10728 GCF_000703405.1 Apaloderma vittatum | reverse complement strand
GATCTGTTGGAGCACGTTCAGAGGAGGCCACCAAATGGGGAGGATAATTTCTCTCGACCTGCTAGGAACACCTCTTCTAATAAACCCGGGGATGCCATTGGCCTTCCTGGCCATGAAGGCACATTGCTTGCTCATAGTCATCCTGCTATCCAGCAGAACCCCCAGGACCATTTTCCCTACGCTGCTCTCCAACAGGTCAGTCCCCAACCTGCACTGGTCCATGGGATTGTTCTTTCCCAGGTGAAAAACTCTAGGCTTATCATTGTTGGCAAGACTTTGGAATCAATTGCCCAGAGACGTTGTGGCTGCCATCTCCCTGGAGGTGTTCAAGGCCAAGTTAGATGGAGCCTTGAGTAGCCTGATCTAGTTGAGAGGCGTCCCTGCCCATGACAGGGAGGTTGGACTAGATGATCTCTAAGGTCCCTTCCAGCCTAGGCCATTCTGTGATTCTGTGATTCTATGATTCTGTCCCTCTGCTCTGCTCTGATGAGCCCCAACCTGGGGTGCTGTGTCCAGCCCTGAAGCCTCCAACCTAAGAAGGACACAAATCTGTTGGAGCAGGTCCAGAGGATGCCATGAAGATGATCAGGGGACTGGAGCACCTCCCCTGTGAGGACAGCCTGATGGAGTTGGAGCTGTTCAGTCTGAAGAAGAGAAGGCTCCAGGGAGACCTTATAGTGGCCTTCT
Source organism: Apaloderma vittatum (assembly GCF_000703405.1). NCBI lineage: Eukaryota > Metazoa > Chordata > Aves > Trogoniformes > Trogonidae > Apaloderma > Apaloderma vittatum. The sequence goes on along the minus strand of NW_009714024.1, from coordinate 10,041 downwards.
AGTACCTGAAGGGAGCCTGTGAGAAAGGTGGAACAGACTTTTTAGCAAGGTGTGTTGCAATAGGATGAGGAGAAATGGTATTAAACTGAGAAAGGGTAGATTCAAACTGGGTATGAGAAAGGGTTTTTATACTAGAATGATGAAACACTTGCCCAGAGAGGTGGTATAAACCCCTTCTGTGGAAGCATTCAAGGACAGTTGTATGGGGCTCTGGGCAACCTGATCTAGTTGAAGATTACTCTGCTTACTGCAGGGGGGTTGGACTGGATGACCTTTAAAAATCCCTTCCAACCTAAACTGTTCTATGAGTCTATGAATCTATGAATCTATGAATCTATGATTTATGATTCTATGATTCTATGATTCTATGATTCTATGATTCTATGATTCTATGATTCTATGAAAATGTTGCAGAGTACCACATTTGGGGGAGACCCTTGAGGAACCTCACTGCCAGTGCATGAGTCAAGGATGGATGCACCTGAAAACTATTTTCCATGATGGATCTGATGCCCTGGCATTGTCCATTGTGTCCGTGCCTCCCAGACAGTGACCAGACCTTATCGGAAAGGTGCCCAGGCGGAATTCCTGCCCCTTTGGCGAGCAGCTCTGCAGCCAGAGCTGGGCTGAGCAGAGCTGTGCCCGACGGCTCCGCCTGTGCTGGCCATGGACTCCTGGCAGCCGGATCTGGAGGAGGGGGAATTGCCCCCGCGTGTCCGGGTTGGTGAAAGCGGCCGGCAAGCAGCGAGGAGAAGCCCACTGGAGCATGGATCTGGCTGCCAGGTGCCTTTGTGAGTGGGACCAGCGGGTCGGGGTGACATTGCACACGCCGGCAAGCAAACAACACCTCTCTGGGGATGGGTTTGCTCAAGTTTCTCCTCCTCCTGTGCTGCTCGTGGAGAGAATCCCTCTATAAAACCCAGGGCCTCCAGGGTCCACCACCGTGGCCTTCTCAGAACCACTTGATTCCTGGTGTGCTGAGATCTCCACTGGCCTCCAGACATGAGGATGCTCTGCGTGGTGTTTGCTGTGCTCCTGCTTTTCTCCTTGGCTCTGCCAGGTAAGAGGGCAAAGCATGTGGGTGCAGAAAGTGGGGCTGGGGGTGCGGTTACCTGTCCCCTCTCCATGCTTTGCGTGAAAGGTGGTGGTTCATCTCACCTAGCTTTGGCAGTCAAGATCATCTACATGGCTCTGGCTGTTGATTCCCCCAACCTTGCCCACACGAGAGGTATGAATGAGATGAATGCTGCTCTGCAAATGCTTCTCTTGTGCTCATGCAAAGGGATCTTGCCAGGAGGCTGCAGTACTGGCATGTGCAGAGGGATGACTTTTAAAAGGCCAGTGGTCCCCCAGGAAAATGGGATTAGAAGGCATGGGTCCTATCCTTTGCAGTTCCAAACCCAAAGGTACCCTGTGTAAAAAGTAGCTTTGGGGGCTCTGCTCTTCTAAAGTGTCTGACTTTTTCCCTTACAACCCATCTTTCTCTCCCTCCCATCACAGGATATGGGCAGTTCAAGGGTGCTTGTGGTGGGTACTGTGCCCACACGTGTGCCAAAAGGGACGAGTGGACTTTGAGCCACTCCTGCGGGAAGATGTACTGCTGCATCCCTCCACCCAAAAAAGGAAAATGAGGGAGGAAAAGTCCAGCTGCGGAGGAAGACCAGCACTTGCCATGGGGCTCCCTGCGCTGTATTCATGGGGTGACCGAGACGATGTTCACTGCTTTGAAGTAAAGATGGGGAGATACGATTTCTGTGTGTTGTGTGGTTCATTCACTTTTTGGGGGAGGAGGGCCGGGAGAGGTTCTGTAACCAGGTGTCCCCTGGGCTGTGATCATGACACACCTCTGACAGCCTTGGGCATTTCTGACAGCCCCAGACATGTGACACCAAAATGACACACTGGAGGAGAAAAGGTTTGGGGATTTTTCCATGGGGAGGACAACAGCCCCCAATGCTCCATCAGTCCCATTTAGCCTCTGCACTGGGGTCCTGGAGGCAAATAGCCACCACCTTCCCTTTGCACCTCCAAAATCCGACTCCTGTGGTGCCTGTAGAGCATCCTCATCCTGGTGCAGCCACTGGGGTTTCATGGTCCTGTGTCAGTCCCTTGCACAAGGCAAGTGCAACATAGACTGTGACCAGCTTGTTCCGCTGGAGGTCACCAGAAATGGAAGAACCGACAAGGTAGATTTCTCCAGCATCCCCTTCCCTATCCCCTCCATGTGATAAACCATTCTCTCCAGGCTTTCTGCAGACATGTTGAGGGGCTCAGAACATCCTGGAGAAAGGCAGCCAGACAAGCCTCAGGAGCAATACTGGAGGGTGAGATGTTTGTATCGAAAAGGGTCATCTCCCTGACTGTCTCATGGGACAGAAACCAGCTCTGTTTCCCTGAAACCCTCCAGAAATCAGAGTAAGTTTTCAGCCATGGGACCTTTCAAACACACAAAAAGACTACTGCACTGTCATTTGTTGGACTGAAGGATGCTGCAAGAGGAGATGCACACCTCTCCCTTTCGCAGAAATCTTCCTTAATTTCTGCAAGGTGAAGGTCTGTGTCCCTTCTGCATCATCCTCCATGGCCAGCAGAGATCACAGCACTACGGCCAGTACAGAGTTGGAGGGGAAAAGTGATTTCTTCCTAAGGCTAATTTAAGCATTTGTTCAAAACTCCTGGGATTATCAGGGGAGTCTGTAGCAACATGCTCCAAGGGACCCACTACCAGCTACTGCGGTCCAGAGGACCATGTACCAGTCAATTCTGGGGCAAACCTAGTGAGCAACCTCACGCTCCTTCAATTTATCTTTAGGACATCGGAGAAATGTGAAATCTGATAACTTTCAAAGCTTTGTCAGTTTAAAGATTGACCAAGGATACAGGAACCCTGATAAAGCTGTGACAACAGTGGGATTTCTTATGATTTTTTTTAAATTTTATTTTTATTTTTTGTGTGATGAGAGGAATAAGAACCTGAGTGTGAGGGGGTTAACATCTAGTTCACGGAGCCTGAAATCAGGCAGGGGTAGGCAGGAGCTAAATGTCACACTTCATACAAGGTGGTCCATCCAGAGCCACAGATTGTTGTCTTTGAAGCAGTAATTTTTCCAGCTTCACGTGACCCCAGACAGCTGGATATGAAAGAAGGAAAATTCACCTAAAACAATCATGTGTTGGTGAGAAGACACACGGGTGGAAGGTTGGATAAAATAATAAAAATTGCAAAAGGAAGCTGAACAACAACAAAAACCCCCTCCTCTTTGCTGTTTCTTTCCACTTTTCCCCTAGAAATAAAAATAAGAATTGTGTGATGAGAGTGAAAAGCCACGTGGAAGTGAATGAACTGCAAAATGGGGTTTTGAAGTGGTGTCTCTCGCTCTGCTGCATCTCCAGCCTTCAAAATGTTTCTGCAGCTAAAGAAAGCTCCCAACACCAGTAGGTTATTTTGAATTTCTGTTGTTAGGAGAATGAATGCTCCCCCTGTCACTGCCCCTACCACCCCCAGCCTCCTGGGGCACCTTGTTGCAGCCTCCTGGGGAGTAGAGGGACCCTCTAACTGCTCTAAAAAAAACAGAAGGCAGGCATGGGTCCTGTTTCTGGGATTTCAGCCTGGAATTTGACACAGGTGTAATGCAAGGCGGGAGGGAGTCAGGCTTCCCTCATCTTCAGATCTCACCTCTTCTCTCAGCAGAAGATTGAACCTGAGATCCCTCAGAGGAATCCAGCACTCCTTGCAACAGAGAACCTCTCAAAGACATGGCCTGTGGTGATTTTTTTCCCTAACCCCCCCCCCCAAAATAATTAAAAAAACAACAGGGAAAACAAGGGCGGTGCAGCTCTGCTGCACAAACCAGTTAATGTTTCGTGCACATGTACTTCATGTTTTTCTGCTTTTTTGCCCTTTTCTGTACAGCACTGCAGCCATCTAACATTTCCACAGTGAAAGGCAATTGAAGGAAAAAGAAGCTGTGTTTGCCCTGTCCTGACAGCCAGGAAATATATGTCCAAAGCCTCCCCGGGAAACTCATCTCTTCTTGCAATGGCAGAGCATCCTGCGGACGCGATGTGTTCGTCTTCAGAAGGAGTGAGTGAGGAGCAGGGAGCGAGGGACACCGGCTGCTTACGGCAAGAGATTTGGCTGCAGGAGTTTTGCCTCTGTTTGCCCGAGCTGTCTCCACCAAAGGAAAACAAAAAGTCCCTTTACAAATAGCATCCAAGACATTTCCAGTGGCTGGCAAACAAGACAGGAATAAAAATTTGACTGGTCTCTTGTAAGGGTAGTCAATAACTTTTTCCTGTTTAATTTGTTAAGAGTAGTCAATAGTTTTTTTTCTGCCTTCTCCCAAGTAACAAGTGATAGGATGAGAGGAAATGGGTTCAAGTTGTGCCACAAGAGGTTTAAATTGGATATTAGGAAAAATTTCATTACTGACAGAGTGGTGAGGACAGGCTGCCCAGGTCATTGGTGAAGTCACCATCCCTAGAGGATTTCAAAAAAGGCGTAGATGTGGTACTTTGGGGTATGATTTAGTGGTCATGGTAGTGTTGAGCTGGCAGTTAGACTTTGTCATCTTAGAGGTCTTTTCCAACCTTAATGATTCTATGATAATAATAGTGGAAGACTTTTGATTACAAAGATTTGTTCCACGACCACAGAAACTTGCAGAGAGCTCTTCAACCAGTCTTGTTTACACACACACTGAGGAGAGACATCCTGGAGATGACATGTACAAAAGAAAAGAAGAAAAAACATCAGGGATTGTGCTCTGGTGTCTCAGAAATCAATGATACCAGACTGGCATTATGAGAGAGAAATATTCAGCTGTTGCAATGAGGCTGAGGGAGCTGGGATTGTTCAGTCTGGAGAAGAGAAGACACCAGGGGAACTTAATAGCTGCCTCCCAATACCTGAAGGAAACCTACAGGGAGGCTGGGGAGGGACTTTTCACAAGAGTATGCAGTGACAGGACAAGGGGAAATGCATTGAAGTTAAAGGAGAGTAGATTTAGACTGGATCTTAGGAAGAAATTCTTCAGTGCGAGGGTGGCAAGACTCTGGACTAGATTGCCCAGAGAGGCTGTGGAGATGTTCAAGGTCAAGTTGGATGAGGCCTTAAGCAATCTGGTCTAGTTAAGGTCATCCCTGCCCATGGCAGGGAGGATGGATTAGATAATCTCTAAGGTCCCTTCCAACCTAAGACATTCTACGATTCTATGATTCTAAGAAGTGTTTTCCAGGGCTAAACCTTCCTCTCGGCATCTTGAAGCTGAGCGTCAAAGAAGTCATGCAACCAAACGATATTGCATAGCAGGAAGGTGCTTGTGGCAGTTTCAGGCTTTCAGAGGAAGGGTGAGCAAAAGCATAGAGTCTAAACCAGTAATTCCCAGACATCACACATTTCAGAGCATTGCACTGCAAGTGTGCTACTTGTGACATATTGGATGGTGCTTTGGGTACAACGGTGAGAGACAGGGTTGGAAGACACAGTTGTGCATTCCCAGAGTAGAGCCCTGGAACAGAGGATCTCAGAAACTGTGCCCGGATCTTGTCTTGGAGGGGATTAGTTGCCCAGAAGTGAATTTCTTGGACAAAGGTATTCAGGTGTGAACAGGTGTCCAAGAAAAAGAGAAAATGTGTCTTCCCTAGCATGGTCAGTCACCATTACTGCTAGAAATATGCTCTCTATCTCATCTCAATTTATTCATACTTTCCAGCTATGTCAAGAAGCAGATTTATGTGCTGGAAAGCACCTTTTACAGGAAGAATAGTTGAATATTTATGCTTTATGAAGCCAGTGCTGACAAATTACTAGATGATAGGGTTTTCACGTGTTCACAGGGAGAAAACAACAGTTACGGGCTCACTGACCAAGAAATAGAAGACAAAGATATAAGAAATTATCTCTCAGCACTGCAATTGCAATGGTAAATAAAACAGAAACAGCATTCACGGGGCTCAGTTCAAAGTTTTACCCTGGGAGAGCTGCTGTGGTACTTACGCTCCACATCTTTGCAGGAGGGACAAGAGCAGAAAAGGCCACTACCTCTGTGCTTAATTTCAATAAGAGAGCGACATAAAAATGGGGAAATTGTTAAAAGGAAGACAAAAGGGACAGCTAAAAGAGTTAAGTCCTTGCAAATAGATTCTTTGCAAGCACCATGGGAGCTGTTTAAGGCCACTATGTTAGAGACTCAGAGAAAATGTATGACACCTATTAAAAAAAGCCCTGAGAAAGAGCAAAAAGAAAAGGTCATAGCAGAACAGTGGGATGAGGGAGGCTGTTGGGAAGAAGTTGAACTTGTGTCCAAACATAGAAAACAGGAAAGATAATAAACTGTGCCTGACAAGAAAGACTGGGATGTGCTGGAGCGTGTCCAGAGAAGGGCCACGAGGATGATTAGAGGGCTGGAGCTCCTCTTCTGTGCAGACAGACTGAGACAGTTGGGGCTGTTCAGTCTGCAGAAAAGAAGGCTCCGAGGAGACCTTATTGTGGCTTCCAGTATCTCAAGGAGGCTACAAGAAAGCTGGAGAGGGGTTTGTTAGGATGTCGGGTAGTGACAGGACTAGAGGGAATGGATTGAAGCTGGAGATGGGTCGGTTCAGATTGGACGTGAGGAAGAAGTTCTTCCCCATGAGGGTGGGGAGACCCTGGCACAGGTTGCCCAGAGAAGGGGTGGCAGCCCCATCCCTGGGAGTTTTTAAGGCCAGGCTGGATGGGGCTCTGGGCAGCCTGATCTAGTGGGGGATGTCCCTGCCCATGGCAGGGGGGTTGGAACTGGATGATCTTTCAGGTCCCTTCCAACCCTGACAATTCTATGATTCTGTGATTCTATGACAACACAATAAGGCAACTCAGCAGAGACTTGCAGGAAGAACTTGCAAAAGGTGGAGAAATCTCTTAAAAGAATTATTGGTGGTTTTTTGTCCCCAAACACATCAAGAACGAGAAGTTCAGTGAAGAGCATGTAGGAGATGGTGGGAGCAGTAAAGCTAGCAAAACCTCAGCCCACTCCACAAAAACTCAGTGAAATATCTGCAGCTGCGTTCACCTTGCAAGACAGAAGGGTGGTCTTCATGCTGAACTCTCCTCTGTGGGCACTCATCAAAGGACTTGTCTTAAGGAGGTGGAAGAGAGGAAATAAGCAGCAACAAATAACCAGCACCCAGACCTTTTTCTCCCAACAGTTCTAAGGAGAAAAACAACCCTAAAAAACCTAACTGAAAAGATCCTACAGGATTGTACCAGTTATAAATATAATAACATAGGGGGAATAAAAGGAAAATCCTGTCTGAAAAACCTGCTAGAGCTCCCTGAAGGAAGCAACAGGCTGGAGGACAAGAGAGTTTGGGATGCAGGAGGCAGGAACTGGCACTATGGGGCTGAGTTGCAGGAGAAGGAGGTCATGGGCAGCATTGAAGGGGGTCACTGTTGGGGCTACAGCAGTGAATGTCATCATAAAAGACCTGGAGAAGGGGTGGAATGGAATCTGCTGCTGGTTCAGGGTAGTGAAGGCGATGCCTGCGGAAGGATCCTGCTGGTTTGAGCGGCTGGCTCATAAACCCGCTGATGAAATTCAGTGCAGACCAACGCAGAGTGATGCGCATAGGAAAAATCAAACTAATTTTATATGTCGAATGAATGGCTCTCTGTTGGGTATTTCACAGCCCAGTCAAGAGGGGGAATGCAAGTAATTAGGAGAAGAAGAGAGAACAGGGAACAGCATCATTACACTGTATGGCTTGATAAATCTTGGGAACTTCAGCCAGACATTTTGTGACCCTTTATTTGCTCTTTTATTTTTTGATTTTCCCATTTCAGAGAGAAAGCGTTTACCGCCTTTTAATGACAGCTAACACGCCAGTGCAGGGAGAGGGAAGAGTTGGAGGCGCAGAGAGTGAAATCTGAGCTCTGGTGAGCCTTCAGCCTCCCTCTTATCAGGGAAGCATCAACTAGAAAACACCCTGACGGGTCATTGCTTTGCTGTTTATGCAAACTGCACTCAGCCAGCAAGGTCCACATTTTGATGAAAAAAAAATAAAAACAACCAGTTCAGACTCTGCCCCGATAGCTGCCTGCGATTTATATGTAGGTACGAGTGACAGAGAAGCAGATGGGCATATTAACACAAATCGTTGGGCCAGACGTTTTCGTTATGCCTGGCATTCCTCTTTCTTCCAGGGCAGATGTACTGACTGTCACTACAAGAGAAGACAGATCTTTAAAATGTATAGCACCAGACAATATGGTGACTCCAGATTTGTGTGGAAAATGTGGGGGTTTGGTGTGGTTTTTTTTTTTGCTCTTGCATGCAGCTTGTTTCCTTTAAAATGTTTCTGCGGAAGTCGTTATGTTTCACTGAAAATAAGATGTAGAGAAAAGCAGCAGGGAAAAAAAAATCTTGCAGCCAGAATCCAATCTATTAGCACCGTGCAGCTTCCAGAAGCAGGGCTCAGAAAAACACCCTTTTCTTTCGGAACCGCAGTTTATGGTGCTGTTTTAATTGGTACAGACCATAATTTCTCATTTAATTGGTACTGACCATAACTTCTCAAGTCACCCTAGCTGCCAGATAATATGAAAGACAAAGAGGTTTGTTTCTTTCCCAAAATACCTTTCAAGATGCGGAACACCATGAAAGCTTCACATAAGACGGGCAAATAAATGAATGTATTAATGTGACATGGGTTTAGAGGAAAAACAACCTAATTCATGATCACTTCATTATGCACATGTTCAGTTGTAGTCTATATATATGAGGGTATCTCTTCTTTCTCACTGAAAAATATTTTCCAGATTTGTCTGGATACCTGTGAACTCCAAGTCTTAAGGCTCCTCACTTTTCCTTGCTTCTCTTCTTAAATTCACTGGTCAAAGGAAATGTATTAGAAGGGAAATACTGCTGAAAAAGTACGAATTTCTGCAATGGCTTCAGGGTATCAAGACACCTGAGAGTTTCAAGACTCATATACACCACATCAGGTCCTGGATCAGTGGCACAGTGGCACACCCTAAAAGGGATCATAGAATCATAGAATTGTCAGGGTTGGAAGGGACCTGAAAGATCATCTAGTTCCAACCCCCCTGCCATGGGCAGGGACATCCCCCACTAGATCAGGCTGCCCAGAGCCCCATCCAGCCTGGCCTTAAAAACTCCCAGGGATGGAGCTTCAACCAGTGGTTTCATTTTACAACACACAGAACTCCCCAGAGTTGGTGAGAAGGTACTCAGACTCAGACCCAGAGCTCACTGAGAGGTAAGCGCAGGTGCTGTATGAGACATGGCAGGTTCCCAAAACCTTTCCTCTTCTAGGAACAGCTGAGTGGGAAAAATGGGAGAAGAGAACAGTCAGTTTGCAGCCCCTTTTCCAGTCTGAAATCTGCCATGGAGACTTTGTGCATTTCTCTTTATCTTTCCACTTACCCACTCCCCATCCTGGCTATGTATTCACTGGAAGAGGAGGAGGTGAGAACCTTGACATGGACCAGTATGGGTTTATCACGCTTGCAGATAGCTCCTTGAAAGATTTCAGCAGCTGCTGGTCTCTCTCAGTGCTCGTTTTTAGGTCCCTCTATCTACATTTTTCACTTCCAACAGTCCCTGTTCCATTTCATTGTGTTCACTTACAGTTCTTGGGTTTCTTCCAATCTGTGGCTCTTTCTCACCACAATCCAAGGACACTTTCAGATGCCACAAGATTTCAGTAGGCCTGGTCATTACCAGCACTCACAAAACCACAGCTAGGATGCAGGAACATGAAACAAGACATCATTAAAAAGACAATGACCCAGTTTTCTGTATGGAAGGTACCTATGGTGACTCCACAGACTGACACAGAGGAAGGTGCCCACAGCGGGCACCTGTGCATGACTCCAGTAGATGCTATTATTGGTGGTGTCAGTAGAGAAGCCTTTGGGAATTAGAGGGTAGAGACTATACCATCCAAAACATCCTTCTAGAGAAGGCCTCTGGAAGATGCTAAAGGCAGCTACAGGCTGCCCAGAGAGCTGATGGATTCTCCTTCTCTGGAGACATTCAAAAC
>NW_009714023.1:0-1658 GCF_000703405.1 Apaloderma vittatum | reverse complement strand
GGCTGCCGGCCAGGGTCAAACCACGACATACTCTCAAATAATAGGTCAGAAAACTAAATTTTGTTGAAAAATTGAACTAATGAACTTTGGTTTTCAGTCTTCATTTCTCTGTGCTTCCTAAAAGTTCATCAGCTGCCTGTTTTACAGTGCTGACCAAACAGATCATTTTCCCTTTGAAGTTTGCACCCCACCATGATCTCATTGCCACAATCCCAGAATAACATAGAGTACACAGGCAGGCAGAAACCCAAATTACAGACTCCTGTCCCAGGAAAGCCACAGCCCATGTCCAGGTGTGACACCCATCAAAACGAGCCTCTTTTAGTCAGATTGGGATGACTGTCTAGGGCTATGGGATACACTAAGGGATACAAGGGATGAGCCTGTGTTTGCGCACATTGTGTATCTAAATATTTATATAAGCATGGTATTTATATGTATATACGTATATATATACATATATATTCTCACTAGCAAACCTTGACCCCGCTTAGATAGAGACGGGGGTAGGATGAGAGTTTTGGTGTTGTCTGTGTTTGAGGGAGTGTTCTGTGTGCCTGTGCTTGGTGCAGTTGGCTATGTGTGTATACATGCTGTATACACATGCTCTCTGTGCATGTGCCTGCTGGGAACACAAGCTCAAATTTGCTACAGGTTATACCTGAGGCATGGAGCTGCAGCAGCCTCAGCAGTCTCTTCAGGTTGTTGGATACAGCATGATATATTTTCCTGTAACAATAACTTCTTTAAAAAGAAGGCATTTTTTCATATTCTCCATAGTATCCTGTCCATTAAATTTAAATTACTCAATTCTTCCTTTTGGATCATGTTTTCTACACCTCCGATCTGTACCCGGGAATCACAGAATCATAGAATGTCTTAGGTTGGAAGGGACCTTAGAGATCATCTAATCCAACCTCTCTGTCATGGGCAGGGATATCCTTAACTAGACCAGGTTGCTCAAGGCCTCATCCAACCTGGAAAAAAATTTTGTGATAACTCCTGATGTTTACAGTTACTGCCAGGGACTGGTATGCAGAAAGAAGAAAACATACTTGTTGAAGTTGACCGTCACAGATAATTACCAATTGTTCCACTAATGATTAAAGTAAGTAGGCTTTATTTAATACGTCTTGCAGACTACACTCTTGATTTTACATTGAAAATGGAGTTTGATGTTTTCACAACAGGATGGTTTTACAGATTCAAGTTTAGTTCACGATCTGTTATAATCTCTGGAAAGGCAGGGAATGAATTTCTTTGCAATTACTTGTTTTTCTTCCCACTTATGCTGCTAATTATATCTGTCTAAATGTAGTTCCTTGCACTCATCTCTGTTGAGCTGCATCTGTTTTTTTCCAGACCATTTCTCCAATTTGTCAAGATCATTTTGAATTCTTATCCTATCCTCCAGTATGCCTACAGTCCCTCCCAGCTATGTGTTGTCTGAAAATTTAATCATATGCTCTTGATTCCATCATACCAGTTGTTAATGAAAAAAATGAATGAAACTCCTCTTTGCACATCTTTTCGTTCTGGCAATGAACCACAAACAACAATTTTCTGGACACAGTTTCCAAACCACTTAGGTTTAAGACCTCTGTAGAAGAGTCAACAAAAATCTATTTCCTTACCTGAATTATTACTATAATATATAT
>NW_009714022.1:0-22894 GCF_000703405.1 Apaloderma vittatum | reverse complement strand
TCCAACCCTGACAATTCTATGATTCTTTGATGTTAAGGCGGAGTGGTTGTTTCTAGATTAATCAATTTCCCCAACTAACATTCGAATCTTTGTTATTATTATTATTACTACAAAATAACCCTTTCTGCAATTTTTTTTTTGGAGAGCAAGAGGTGTTTTTTTCCTACATGCTTCAACCTCAGAACATGCTCCCTAGTCCTGTGACTCCCAAACAGTTCTCAGCTTCCTGCTCTTGTGACAAATTTAGATTTTAAACAACGTCTTTTATGCATATGTATGACTATCTAAGCCTCTCTAATATTTAAATAGTTCTATTTCGAGGTGTGACTAAGTGGCAACACCGCAGAATGATGCGGAAAGCGGCATAACATTTCTGTCTCGGTTTGTGCTAAATCAAATCCACCGAGGCTCTAGTCTATTTTGAGCAGTGTGGTGGAAGATTTTCGGCTTAAGAATTCCACTCTGTACTTCCACTTGGTTGGCTAGAATGTGAGCTTTTGTAACTCTTTGAAAGTGGAGATTCATATTGCCTGAATATATTTGAACCTCAATTTTAGCAAAGATGAAATTATAGCTTTTCTTTTATCTAGATACATTATTTCATTAATCTGTATTTTTCCAGTGATGGCTATTAACTAATGTCTGTAGTTTTACAGATGACGTGGAATCATTACAGCAGAACTATTTCTAAATTAAAGCTTGATTTGCCATCCCATTTTTTATTAAAAAATGAGAAAATTAATTTTCCCCTTTAATGTGAAGTAAGCAATTTTAAAAGAAATTTACAAGTAACACAGGATAATGAAATTGCTGATGAAATTGTGACAGTAATCATCTATAAAAAGAAATATCATGTTTTCTGTCCTTGTGATTTTAAATATATCATCAGAATGGCTTAGTGCACAACACGTGAAATATTTTGGGGAATGTAAAAATTAGCTAAAGTTTGAGAAAATCAGAAAGCAGTACTCTACATAATGAACATTTTTACAAAGTCTTACGAAAGTATGACACTTCAGAAAAGTTCACATAACAAAACATACTAAACACTGAAGGAAATATTTTCGAGGTGTATTTGTGTAACTAAAAGACAAAATGTTATATTTGAGGATGTTTAGAAGTAAATAGTCCTTTCTGGTTTGTTTTTTGTTCTAGCTCTCTCTTTTGCTTCTACTTTTTAAAAAAAACCCACAACATGTCTGAAGTTAAGCAGAGGAAGAAAGGTGTTTCTTCATCCAAAAGCAATGAAGGTTCACAAAAGGCTGAGAAGCACAGTAATTGTGTGAAGCAGACAGGTCCCAGGACCAGCAAAACCCAGGGTTCCTTTTGGATGGACTCACGGACAAGCTTGAACATAATTTGCCTTGCTGTTTGCTTGGCGCTCACCTGGTAGGTAACCCTCTAAAATATTTTCTTTTGTATTCCATACTGTATTCAGTCTTCATTGTAATGAGCACTTAATTTGATGATAAATGCAACAAGGCTTATGTAGCAGGTAATAAATCAGTCAACAAGAGAAACAAAGTAGCATTTTCTGTAAGAAACGTGCTTGGTGCTGTGGTAAATTGCTCATCAGGAGGAGTCTGCAAGTAAAGGTCAAATATCTTTGTAAATTAATGATTTGGGATATCTTAGCAGCGTCAGTATACCTTAGTTCCATCAGAAACTGAGCTTCATCCAGAAATACGATGAAATTCTCAGAACGCTAGTGAAAGAAATTAGTCCGGATTATTACACTCCCTATATCAATCTGAAAATTAAGATAAAATTTCATCTTATTTCAGCATCACATAGACTTTATTATCTACGTCTTGAGAAATGGAATGACATATTAAAATAAAATTATTAGTGGTGCTTCTGCTTATTTTATGTATCTGTTTACACCTCTTCTGCATTTATCTAGCTAGCATTTTACCTTACGTTGCCTAACAATTTATACACAATATTGTAGATATTCTGAAACTTCTAAATGCTATTCAATATACTACTAAAGAGCAATTTATGAAAGCACAAGTATTTTAAATAAACCCTATTGTTTTAAATAAAGTAGTTCTTACTTCTGAGAAGACCCTTGTATAGTCTACAATAAACCTTGTTTTGAAATTAATAAACTTCCAGCAAAATTAAGGTTTTTTGCTTGGTTGTCTCATTTCAGTTTTAACTGGACAAAGTGTTTACAAATCACAAAGCTCCCAAGTTCACAGTCAGTGAATCTATAATGTGTGTAAAGCACGGGATGGAGATCTAGATTATCTGTTCACAAAACCAGCAGCATCATAACAGTAGCTGTACAAGGTTTGCCACAACCCACCACGTGTTCTCAGGTGGTTACAATCAAACAACATTAAAGGCCTTATTAAATCCAAAGGCTTCTAGGCATTGTTTTGTGGTGCTTTGCAAGAAAGTCTAAATTATTTTTAGATTAAATATTACTATATCCATGAAATAGATTGTGAGGCAATGCATTATAAGCATGTAATAGCCTTCCTATGTCAGCAGTCTTATCCAACTTTTTGCCTTTTTGAATGGCATACAGTGTGAAAACAAAACAGATCTGTGGATGTTTCCTTATTTTTCCACCTCTATGGGAAGATAACTCTGGTATGAAGACAGATCAATTTCATTAGATCCTTTTTTTTTATTTTTTTTTCCATGTATTGATCTAGCAAATTCTGTGAACATAAATCCCTGCAGTAACAGATTGTGGTGAATCAGGTCCAGGAACACTCAATATATGCTAACTATGTAGTTACTTTACTAATTATTTATTTGCAATTTGCAGGTTCATGTGTCAACACTCAAATCAATTTGCTGATATGGAAAAAAAGTATAATTTCTTACAGCAAGAAGCTGAAAAATTCCTAGATGTGGAAAATAAAGTTAACTTAATTTCTGAAAAGGTAATCGTCAACATATTAATTGGATAATCTCTAGTGGACATTTGCTGTTGTTTTACTTTATTGTGATTTAACTGACTGTTTTAAAATACATTTTTATAATGTGTTCTACTTGCCTGTGAATAGGCCTTTGGAGAATATTTCATGGGGCTAAATGCGTCAATCCATACCATTTTTCAAGTATGTGAATATAGTGGTTGTATCTTAGTATTACTTTTTAAACACTAAGTGTGTTTTGGGTTTTTTTAAAAACTTACATTTATGCATTTACTTCATTCTACCAATACTGTTCTAATTCTAATACACATTGTTCTGAAGAAAATTTACAGGTATTTTTATGTAGTAGACCTTTTCTAATAATGTGAAAGACATTGCGAAGCCATAGTAGTATTTTTTTTTCCATAGCTATTTTATTTTATTATCTATGTGTCACGTTACCAAGTAGAAAACTTGAGCTGGCTGACAAATTATCCCCTATATCTTACAAATAATGATGGGAATACAGGATGGCTTATGCTACTAATGTTGTTTTAGCATTGATATCATAGTGATGTCATTTATACATGATGTAATTTGGATATTTATACACTACAGATTGCAAAATGTTGCATGGGATTTACGTAGTGTAATATATGTTAACAAACACAAACAAAACAGAAAAAAAAAAACCAAAAAAACACCTGCAAACCACCATGGAAACTAAAGGACCGACAACAAAGAAAATGGCATGTATTCTACAGAAATTCAAAAAGAGGCATACCCTTTTCTTTTTTGTGCTAGGTTAATCAACAATATTTTAAAGATGAAATATGAAAACAAATTGTATAGGAACTTTGTAACAAGTAAAATTACTTCTAAGGGACTTTATTACCTGTTTAAATATATATAAATAGTTTTCTATTCTTACTTTGACTAAGCAGACATGGGCATTGTTTTGTGTTATAAATGCAGCTTGAGTCTTCTGAAAATATCCTACAAGAAGCTGCCTCATCCATCTCTGTGATGACTGAATTTAAGGAGGAAATATCCTCTCTTCATAACATCATAAATGATATTCAGAACAATGGACAGACTCTCTCGATAAAGATGCAGAATATTAATGAGAAGTTCCAAAATGTTACGGACTCCTGGAGAAGAAGCTTGGATGAAATGAATACAAACACGAGCAGTTTAAAATCTGAAGCAAAGTTCATACATACAGAAGTTACTAACAAAATTAATGAAGTTGACCAAAGAGTTAAATCCCTTTCAGAGAGAGTAAGAGATCTGGAAGACAGTACAACCAGAAATATTAAAACACTAAAAAGGCAAGAAGATGATGAATTCTCTAGAGTTGAACAAAAGTTGCACTCGCATGCAAAGGCAGTTGAAAAGCTAGAAGAACAACAGAATAGTCTGGTAGCCAAGAACATAGACCTGAATCAGAAACTTGCAAACTATGAACCTAAAATTGAGGAGTGCAAGACTCATTTGCCAGCAATTGAAAATGCTATTCACTCCATTCTTAGATTATCAAGTGAATTGCTAAGCATGGAGAAAAAGATAGAGGACTTGACAACACGGCTGTATACTGTGGAAAACGATATGCTGAAAACTGTTTCTGATACAATGGCCATGCAAAAAGTTCTTGAAGGCATACAGCACAATGACAGCATACTGAGAGCAGAGAAGGAAGTACCGGTTTTAGAAGAAGTAGTGCATGACATAAAAGTATCTTCAAAAGCAAAAGAAATAACTTCAGAGAGCTCTAAGTTAGAAAATGACCAGGATGGGGATAAGTGAATTTGGACTTAAGGTTTTCATTGATGCAAGAGCACTTTATTAGAAATAATGTGACTCCAATGTATGTTAAGGATAGCTGAAATATTGTCATTAATTTAAATGGGCATTGGAGCAGACTGAGAGGCAAACTTAGAATAGGCTAGAGAGCAAGAAATACTGTGTTGAAGGAGGAAAGGAGTATTTTCTTAAATAAAGGATTATTTTCAGCATATTTATTAAAAAGGAATTTGAAGCAACGTATTTAGATTTAAGGAGAAAAAAAATCACAACTGGAGACATCAGATTATACTTTGTTTTCACTGCTTAGTTTTTTATATTGTTACCTTTTGCATTATATTCCATGGACTCGTAACACAAAGAACATCAAAGTTCTTATCTCTAGGCAGACGTACATGTACCTCACTCTTAATGTGGTATATACCATAATGTTTTTGCTCTTAAAGTACAGATTCCTCAATGTCAGAGTTGTATCTACTGAGATCTACATATTTTACTACGTGCAGGGAAGCACTAAGTACATTTTTAACAGCTGAAGCGTAGATACAACAGCATCACAGAAAACATTAGGGAAGTACCCCTGCTGAGAACCTTCTCTTGTACTGGTATTTATAAGCAGGGGGTTATTATAGCAGCCGGTGTTATCTTGTTATCTCTCTGACCCCATACAAATAGCCTCCTCAGACCTCATTTCCGGCTCTTTCAAACTTTCTGAAATCACTGGCATAGTGTCCTGCTATTGAAGTCATTGGACTACATACAGACTAAAGTTCTTATTAACAGATATTCCTGTTAGATTCTTCCATCATTTAATTTGCAAGCGTGGTGCGATGAGCCACTGTATTAGTTTGTGGTGTTTGTTATTTTGGTTTGTTTGTTGTTTGTTTGTTTTTTTTTTTATTGGGGAAGTTGTTTGTTTGTTTGTTATGGTGCTGTTAGAAGTTTAACCTTATGTAGAACATTCTCTGTTGGGCATTATTTGACATGTCTGATACTGCTTTGCATTTCAAAAAAGAAAAAAAGATTAACTGTGTTAGTGACTTTGTTTCCCAAAGTTTGGTGAGCCAAGAACTGCAGAAGCATCTAATGAAAGCCATAGAGTTACATACTTGGGAGCAGGGAACATCTAATTTATGCAAAGGTCTCATAGATCAACTTAACGCAGGATGTGGTACTGCCCGATAGCTGTTCATTGAAAGCTGGATTGTGGGACCACCATAAATTTGTGTCCACAGACTTAACGTCTTGCTAATTTCTGATTCCAGAACTCAGGAATAGAGATTGCTTAGTAGACACTATGAACCCAGAACACATATGACTTAATCACTTAAGTTTTTCTGGTTTTATACATTCTTTTATGTAGAACTCTGCTGAACAGTTGGTGCTGCCCATTCAAGAGACTATTAAACCAGCATTTCTCAATGTTATAAGATTTTTCAGTTTCAGCGATTTATTACTTATGTATAGATTTGTATCTGTTTACAGTCATATTCAACAATAATATGTTGTAGTGGATTGCCCTGTTGTGGTGCATAAACTAATTCAAAATAAACTGCTCTTCCAGAAATCCTATTCTACACAAACATGGTTTTTTTAAATATTTTTCACAAGTGTGGTCCAGTGTGTTTCTACTTCATATATTTTTGGGAAAGGGTAGCTAAGTTACCAGTGGTATGCTCCCCAGTTTAATGTCTTACATCAACCTCAGCCCTGTTGAAAGCTGAGTGTACACAAAAGACTGAACGAGAAATCCTTATTCTGAGAGGGCATTAACTAGGAAACCAGCACACCTCTCCACAACCTAAATTTTGGTATTTAATTTTTAAGCAAGCAGTTCTGTGCTAGTGAGAAATTACTCACACAATCAGAAAGTTAAAAATACCTGTTTCTTTGGTGATAATTTTACTACTAGTGTCCAGAGAAGAATTAGTAGGAATCTGTAGCCTCTAAGAATGAATCAGGTTGCCCGTTGAGTGGGGTTTTTTTTCTCTCCAAGTTGTACACTGACTTACTGGGGATTGAACAGGATGGGATCACTCAGGTGTTTTCCTTTCTTCCTCTGAAATTTGAAAACCAAGAACCAATCATTAGAAACATTTTTTTTTAAAAAGTGAACTAGCAAATTCAGTCAAAACCCAGCAGTAGCGTTGGTGTTCCTTCATTAACATAGCTTTTATGGAGGCAGGCTCTTCAGGTAATGTTTTTCCTGGGAAGCCTATTGGTAGCGATTTAAACAGAAGGGAACTATGCCTGATTACTTTGGCTTTTCCTTCTGTGAACACCATGTTAAAAATATAATTACCAAAATAAAAATGCAATGGTTAATTATAGTCCATGATTTTTAAGTAAGAATATTTAAAAACAGGTATCTAAAACATTTCTGAATGTCCTTCTGCGTGTTTTTCTGCATTGCAGATGTTATAGGGTTAATACAAAAATTTCTGTAAATCAGAAGCATGACTTGTGTTTTCAGAGGTCAAGCTGGAAAGTCATATAGCACCTTCCTGTAATTTTTGTTATAATAGAAAAAGTAGTAACATTTGAATTTGTTTTCTATACCAAAAGGAAAAAAAAATTTGGTTCTGTTGCAAGAGGGGGTTTGTGCTCCATTTCAGAATAGTAAAATATTTCATTAGAGTAATTTTGATATGAGGTGTTGAGTAGAAATCTTGTTAAAAATTTTTTGTCTCCCTCCAGTGTGAAGAGACTTGGAACTTAATGGAACAGCTGGAAGACCTTCAAATAGTTTCTCATATTAAACATCTGCAGGAATATATTTATACAATGAAAACATGGTCTAGCAGCATAATTAAAAAACAAGAAGAACTGCAAAAGAATTTAACAACCCTTTTTCATGCAGTTTCAAGTGTTGAACAGAATGCAGCGTCTGTAGCAAAAAACATAACTTTGATGATTGTGACGGTGAAAACTGACATAAGGCGCATTTCAGGCTTGGTCTCAGATATGACTGCGTTGGGAGATGCTTTGCAAACACTAGAAGATAAAGTAGAAAAAGGTGAAAAGAAGACAGTAAAAAATATAGGTGACCTGCTTACCAGTAGCATCGACCGAAGCACAGAACTACAAAACTTAGCATCCAGTAATGCAAGAAAAATTGAGCAAATTAAGACAGCATTGTCTGAGTTAAAGAATTATTTTAACAAGCATTCGGATAGACTTTTGAATCTCGAAGGTGACAGAGCAAAAGTTCTGAAGACGGTTACATTTGCAAATGATTTAAAACCCAAGATATACAAACTTAAAAAGGATTTTGCCATCTTGGAGCCATTAATAAATGACCTAACACTGAGAATAGGAAGACTAGTGGAGGATGTATTACAACGGGAGAAAGAAATTGCTTTACTGAATGAGAAATTGGCCAATCTAACAAGAGTTCAAACTGAGATCAAAGATATGAAAGATGAAATAACCAAGATTTCAGACATGAATTGATCACTGTGAATTGCCACTGCCTAAGGAACAGTAGTGTTTGAGGAGTGTGAACTCCATCACATGTAGTACTAAAAAGAAAGACAGTATTTAAAGGCTTCATTTAGAAGCGCATTGAAACTTAGAGCTTTGTCCTCTTCCTTTGAAAAGGACAGAAAAAGTCATTCTGATTTCAGGGGACAAGCTATACTGTGAGCAAAAAACCAGTGTCTCTGTGCATGTATTTGTCTTTCTGAAGGATGGCAGATGCTATATTTAATAAATTGCTGGTTTTTACAATAAAAGTGTTAATGCATAATATGTTTTTCTTACCTTCAGAGTTTGCTTTCAGGAAGAAAGCACGATCCAAGACTAACAGAACTTCAGCTTTCCTCCAAAGGAAGGAATAAAATTGTGATTTCCAGACAGAGTTGAACAAGAATTAGTTAAATGTAGGAGCAATTTAGTATTTGTCTCAATATATTCAGTCTGTGATTTTTGTAAACTATAGCACTTTTTAAAAAAAAAAAAAAATATTTAAAGAGGTAAATGCAGTGAAGCAAGTAATGCCCAGAAATACTGCTCATGCCTTGCAAAAAGTTTGTCCCACCTTTGGGTGGAATAATTTATATAAGGTTTTGTGTGAGGCTTTATAATTGTAAATCATAATTACTGTACTGCACTGTTATATCTTTAAAACACGGAACTGTATATGGGAACAATGCTTTGAAAGACCTACTAATCCTGCTGATAGCTTTCTCCCAGTGTCACGGTATCTGTTCAGGAATCGGAACAGCATTACTCATTCGGTGTTTCTTAGCCTGTAAAATACAACAGGAAGCAGCAAAGAGAAGTTACTTAGGTCCCAGAAGGTTAGACTGATACGGGCCACTGGGAGTATTTCTGTGGTGAATACCAAACATTTACGAGATAGGAGATGTTTGAAAATGCAGTAGGCAGTAGTCTGATGTAACAGGATAATGGGAATGGGTTTAGCAGAGTAAAGGGGGAAAACTGCATTAAATAAGAATTAAAATAGCTATAGAAACAACTAGGGGAAATAAAGCAATTCAGAAAATCCCTATAAATTAAATTATACCAAGAAGTATAAGCATACAATAAGGCCTTTAAAACATCCCAGTTGTTTAGTTGGTCATACCTGAACATCTCAGAGCTACTAGACTCTTGGTTGCAAGGAAGACATAACCATTCCTCTCACTCACTATTCTCATCCTCATTTAGCAATCCCTATCTTCTGGCTTGCTTCATGTTGCTGGTCTTCTGCACATTGCTTGCTTCATTGCTGTTAGTCAACCACAAATCACAGAATCATGAATGTTGGAAAAGGCCTCTAAGATCATGAAGTCCAAATGCTGTGTTTCATCAAGTTTTCCTCTTTTTCATATAGATCCATTCCTACCTCCCAATTTCCTTTTACCCCTTTCCAGTCCCCCTGACAGACCACACAGATAAATCTGTCGCAAGATTTCCTAGAAGAGCATCCACAGATCCTATTTACTAACCAGTGTTTCACGCAGTTCTTAAGCAAACCCTTGAAAATAACCAAATGGCATTTAAAGGAGACAGAAAAATTAAATATCCAGAATGCTCAGCCAAGTTAAGCTGTACATCATACCTGAATATATATATACACGCACACACAGACATACACACACAATAAGTTTGGGTTTACATAATAAATAAATCTCATTTGTATATTGAAGCCTGATATTCACTGAATTCACCAATCCTAGGGTGGGGTTTTTTTGTGTGCAAAGTCATGTCACAGTCCCATCAACAGGCATGGCTGCCAAAAGAACATTGATAGAGCAGTAAGAGAAATCTGTGCCTTTCAGTTAACAGTTACCACGGGATTAATTGCATCATGAGCTATAGTAATTTATTTTGTGTTCAACTTTATGAATGAATCATTTGTGATCCGTAGTAAAAAAAACGGAGACACAGAACTGGAGAACCAGTAGAGCACTATTTACACAAGTGAAGGGAGGTGGAAAATATGCTCCAGCTGCAGAGTTAATCAGAGATGTCTTGACACAGCAAAGAGGTCATTCTGGATGAAAAGAGCACATTCTCTTTGGAACAGTAACCAAAAAATAAGCCAGCATAAACAACTGTTGGTTTTATTTTCAACCCTCAAATGAATAATCTCCAAATCTTAGATCACATCTACCAGTGAGAAGTCAAATATACAGTCCTGTTTATGGTCTCCATGGGAATTTAAGTATGCAAAAAATACTACAGAACCATTGATTTCATTCTATCTATAGATGTAAGCAGACCATCCAATCTTCCTCTCCTCAAAGTGCAGGTCCAATATCTTACGATACTTTCATAAGCTTTGTTGCTACAAGAGACAAAAAGTTAAAGTCACAAAGGTAAAGTCTTCTTGGACAAAAAAAAAAAAAAAAGTAAGAAATCTGGATCTAAAATTTGCACACCCACTGTATTATCCTCAGAAGAGAAGAGATCAGTTCGCCCACAATCTGCACAGGTATTACAAATCTGCATTAGCCTTTCAAGTATACACCTCCACTGTACTAAAAAAAAAAAAGTAGCTTTGTTCTAAGGACAGAGGCAAAGCTCTTTCTGCAGTGGAGACGAGGCAGAAAGTGAGGGATCTTTCATAAATTTTAAGCAGACTAACCTCACCTCCTTGGTTTAGTACTGTCAGCAGTGGGGAGAGCATCAGCTCAGTAAAACTACAACCCCTTACCTAGTTCATTTCTAGGCGCACTCAACAATACTATCTTCAATTTTGTTAAGTGTTTTAAAGACTCAGGTAATAATGAGAAGTACAGCTATACTACTTAAAACATAGCATCCCATGCAGTCCTGCAGTGATACTCGGGACATCTTGGCTTTATCTTAGCATGCAGGTACAGAACTTGCCAGCAACTAACAAGGAAAAATAATACTAATTAAAAAAAAGCCAGCACTAAGTGATCAATACTGAAAAGAAATGACATAAGCAAAGTAACCCCAACACATTAAAAATCTTCTTTTAGACACCAGCACAACAGCTCAGCCAGGAGCAACATCCTTCTCCCACATCACTCAGAGTTAGAAAAATCATACGCTGTAACACGATCGTGTAGCTACTAAGGTCAGCTATCCAAGGGACTCATATTTGCTACAAAAAAGCAGTATTTTTTATTGTTTTCGCTGTGAACTACATCATTTCTATGTAGAAATGTAAATGAATTACAACTATTTGCATCAGTACAGCCCATTTTAAAATGATATGCAACAAAATATTTCAGCAAGTATCAGCAGCACATTTTATCTGTAGTACAACCTGATACACAGGGTGTGATTTGAGTCGTTATTCCAAATTTATACAGTGCACTTTGAACCTGAAAGCTGATCTCAGCCCCAGTAATAGCAAGTAAGGATGTTTTTTTCCCTCCTGAAACAATACACACAAGCAGCATGTACATCATCCACGTTTTACAAAGCACTTTATGGTTATCCAAGTCGCAAACAGCGTGCTCCTTCTTGATATAGGACTTCTTCCCTTGCAATGAAAACGCAAGCCCATCAAAAGCATCACTGCTCCCCTGCCCCATCTTTTGTCAACTTTCAACTACCAAACATTATGCTATAAAAGCAGCTATCGATGACAGAAGTTGACCTTTTAAATGCGTTTTGACACTAGTTTTCCCACTGAAGCTCATTTAAAATGATCAGTGGGTGACCCTTTAACCAGTTGACAAGTTAAACCTTCATCTCAAGCATCCGTACAAGCCTGTGGCTGAATGTCAATGAACGCGGCGGCTGTAAGGCAGTTCTCTCCCCCTCTCAGGTTTTCCACTGAAACAGAACACTACAAGTAGCATTAAGTATATTTTCCCTTTCGCAGTTACAGAAGTGGAGTAGCTAGCTGCCCCTTGTAGTCTTACCTCAGATTTACCTTGATAAAATTATGTGAGCATCTTTAAAAAGATAGTTTCAGGTCTACCCTTGAGAAAGGAGAAAACGAATTTAAGATTTTTTAATACTGCACGTATTTAAAATGGCCACATATAGGTGACCCAAGTCTAGAGAAATATTGTGCCATTTTGCCCCACACACAGAATAACAAGAAAGTCTTGAGCAATTTAGCTTATCACTGCTATTAGTTAACAACCAGACTAGCCCACTGCATCAGCCAAGTTTTATCTCCCTCTTTTGCTAGCCTTAAAATTTCAAAGTGATTCATTCCCCAGGATTAGAAGGCATGTGAGATGTTTTCCTGCAAACAAAGTCTACCAAGTTAAAACACACCTTTAAAGAAACTTATCCAGTACGCAAAAATAGTTTTTTTTCTAACAAGTTGAACCACATACAAAAATTAACTTCAAAAGCTGATTTAACATCAATGGTCTTGATACAAGATCAAGTCATAATTAATGCTCTTCTCCAAGAAAGCTCTTAGGAGCATTTAATGATGCATTAAGTAATCTCAAAGCTTCCCACTCTCAATCGGGCAACAAGATGTACGCACGCTACCATGAAATATATTTAATTCAACACCAAGGTACTGGTACAAATGCTTGTCTGGACTGTATAACGCAGTTAAGATACGAACCACTCCAAGAACATTTACTGTCATGGTGACAGGGAAAAAGAGCAGTTTTAGACTTTACTCCACATTTTGAAAGGTAGCGGAGTCAAAATAAGGCTCATCTTGCTTGTTTAGCATAACCATTCAAACTCATGGAAGTTGGAGTGTTTTCCCAGGGGGCAAATAGTAGTAGGAACTTCAGATCCCAGTAAGACACAGCAGTCAGTGTATTTATGCTAATCCAATAGCACAAGCTTTAACAGCATTTGACTCTGAAGAACAGAAGACTCTTTACTAGAGTCTGGAGCAGCACAACATAGGTGAATGCCAAGCTAAGCTCAGTATCGTCAGCTCACATGCTGAACAGCACATCCAAACAGTTTTGTACAAAAGACACTTAAGCTCCAGCTCTACTAAGAGAACAAAGTAGTACCGGATGCAAACCCTTTATAGACTATTTCTGGGTTTTTCTCAATGCCATTATCAACTGTGCGCTCTCGATCAGGCGAAACGCAGAAGGCAGCATGCTCATCTTTCTGTAAGAGTGGAAAAAACATTCATTGCTTTAACAAAACACCGTGTGTCACCTCTTGCATACCTAGGAGCCTGGATTTCTTCACATCAAGCAAGGTCCAAAAAAAATTGGTATGGCTTCTTGCACTGCAGAAGTGCATGGTTCAACCAAAACTTAATATTAGTTAAATTAACTCAATATTCTCCTCCTCCCCCCCAAAAAAGAAAAGCACCTACAGGAAGTACCAACTGCAGGGAAAAGCCAGCGAGTTTGTCAAACTCTACAATACCAGGCAAGCTATTTTTATTTCATCATAAAGGTCTAGTAAGCTTTTAGTGGCCACATATCTTTGAGAATCTTTATTAACATCAACTTTTCTTTTGTTAAGATAGCAGCTACTGCTTAATTCTACAGTACAACCAAAAGGACAGAGTTCTTTGGCATGGTTCAAAGCCAGCAAAAGCACAAGTTAAGTAAGCGTAAATTAGTTGTGTTGGGATGACCACCCCAAAGCAGAAACAGCTCCATTATGTATAAGGTTCCTTTTAACTCCATAACAGAACATCATTATTATGGCCATGATGCTCTATCAGACTGCAGTCTCACCTCAGCCCTTCAGGAGTTCAACCATTCTACAGTAACAGCTTATTACAGGCAAACAGAACAGGCCACTCAAAGTGCACAGAACCACAGTTAGTTTCTGTAGTTCTGCCAGGATAGGTTCTTGGCACTTCTCTGGAAACTGTGAAAGCCTATTTTTGTTACAATTGTTATACAATTCTCTAGTTCCGAAAGTGTAGAACAGGTTATTTTTCACTTTTTTTTTTGGTGGGGGTGGGGCAGGGGGAGTATTCGAGGTATTTGCTGCTATGAAACAAAGTTTACGTATGCAATAGTAAACAGACACTAAGCACTCTGTTTCTTATTTATTTCAGGCAATGACAGTGGTAGAAGTTAAACCCTCATGTGTGAAGAGGGCACAGCCAATAATAACATCATATAGAGTTTGTTTTCTACATAGTCAAATATATAAAAGTTTCATGAAACTCATTACTGGGACAGCCAGCACAGTCAGTCCATGAGTTGTCTATTCAGTTAGACCAAGCTTCTTCTTCAGAGATTCTGGCATTTCGGGTGGAGGTGGACGAGGAAGTCTGAAATAAACCTTCACAGAGTCATAGATGAACCACTGTAGTGCAGTCAGGGTACCGATCATAATGATACGAGCAAACAGACCTTTCCATACACCTATAGAGCAAAACATAAAGCATGAGTAACACAGGAAGCCAGGAAAAAAGGAAATCCTCCCCAAAACAAGACACCACAAACAATCTAAAATACATGACAGTAAGGATGTACCTTTGAATCCAAGCCTCTGGAGAACCTGCATAGCAGAACTGCCCTTTTCTTTGTTCAATACAGACACCACAGAGTCAGCAGGATGGGAAACAATTGCACAGAACACACCAGCTGAAAGAATAATTTTACATTAGTTCTCTGGTGTTTTAGCTGTACCATTGCCACAAAGTACAATGAACTGAAACCACACCTTCTAAAAAATTACTAATAAATTGCACAGAAGGTATGTCAAGCCTTCTGGTGCCCTAGGACAGCAAGTACATACTTGTAACGTGACGTGAATATTAGAAAACTCCTCGGTTCTGCTCTCACAGCACCTTTTCTGCACTTCTCCTGAATCTTTCGATATTGAAAATCCCCCTTCGATCCAATTTGTCTCCCCTTCCCTCAGCCTACCCCAGCCTAGCAAAGGTGCAAGTTTTTTCACTTAAATCAGCTGCAGTTTCTAAACTTGGACGTTAATATTGGTAATACATGAGAACAATCAAAAAGTATTCTCCTACTATATAGTCATGTTCACTTACAGATAAATGCAGTTTTTTCCCTTGCATGTTTTAAAGCTACAAGTAAATTCTCCAATTCTATTTACATTTATCTCAGACACTGAAACGGGACACATGCTTCTAGAGTTGCAGTACTTCATTAATGAAACGTAGGACTTAAAAGATTCCTTACCAATATAGCCTGCAACAAAGGTGACTACCAGCTGTTCTCCTTTTGAACATTCACTTCGCGGCTTAGGAACGACGTACTTGTAGAGAGCTTCAACAGTACGTTCAAAACAGGCAAATTTCATCATTGTGTATGGAATCTGCCTCATCCATAGTGGAGCCACACCTTTGTAGAAGCTTAATCAGAGAAGAGAGAAATTTGGTTTCAGTCTCTCCCGTATTTAAGGTACATTTCTAAATTGAAAAACTAGCTTATTGTTGCTATTGAGAATACAACTTCTAAATACTGATACTGTAAGCATCTCAATACCTACAGACTGAATTTTAGTTTTACCAGTTCCCGAGTACTAAAACACCACACCACAAATTGCAATTTACCCGATCCCTACGCTGCACAGCTGTTGCTGGAGTCACTTTTCAATTACAATGCCCTAAAGGAATAATGTAGTATTGACACTACAAGTGCAGTAAGGCTCATGTCTGCGTATCAGCCAAGTCCCGATAGCGATAAATGACTTGTGTATTAGCAGCCATTTCTATCAGAACAGAAAGCTAACATGCAGTTATATTACTCTTACATGCCAATGACTCAAGCATCTTTGACTGTACAACCAAAAAAGTTGCTGAGTATCTCCGACTGGAACTGCTAGAAACTGAAGTTATCCAGCAGAACTCAGCACAAAGATACTCACAAAGATGGATCTAAGGAGCATGTGGAATTAACAGCCAGTTCAGCACAGGTTCAATGAAGTATGCTGTTATCTTCAAACAGTAAGACTAAAGAGTGTTATAAAGCTAAATCACAGTAAGTTTTAGCAAGTTTTTCATTTGGAATAAATACCGAGTAAAAATAAAAACTAAAATCAAGAGATACTTACGCCCAGATGCCTTCTTCCGCAAACATTTTAGGCATAGCCTCTCGTAGAGTGTTAGCATATCCAGGCTGTGTCTGAATACGAACTTTAGCAGCTTCCATTGGAGCCAGAGCAATGTCAGCAAAAAACTCCGCACTGGCAGATGCAGCTAAATACAGCGAAGTACGCCACAAATATGCATTTTCCTGAAGTAAATTTGAACACACATTTTTGTTAATGAATTGTGCTTTTGTGATTACTCTGCATCACTAATACTGTTATGTTGCAGATATATATAGCCTCAGGCAAGCCACTTAAAGACTTACCTCTCCCATTATGTTGCCATATAGAATTTTGAAAACTTCATAGAAACCAAATTTACAAAGCCCCTGCATGGAATATCCGAAGAAGGTTGGAGCCCATCCCTTAGCCAAGCCACGTACGCCATCTTCCTTGACTGTCACTGAAAATCCGTTGAAGATGCTCTTGTATTTTTGTGGATCAACCTAAACAGAATAGGCAGTTAATCACTTGATAAAGCTTACTATTTCCCTTCTCACACCCCCATCCAAAATACAAAATTCTTAAATCCCTCATACTGCTGGCTTCCTAAGGTTCCCTGGACAGACTGTGTCCTCACCACAAGGTTACACTACAGTAACTGTAATGACTACTTGCTGGTCTCAAACCCTAATTTATTCTAACAGCCAGTATGTTCCTCGATATTCAGGAACAACCAAACTGTCCGAATTTCGCTTTATTCTTCAAATCAACAGTATGACTTTCTGCATCAAAAAGATTTAATGAAATCACTATTCCAACGCTGTCAGTAGAATACTGGTATAACTACATTTATATCAGAGTCTTTAAAAATTTGACAGCTTCTGTCAGCAATCTCATCCGCACTACTTGTCCCACGTACGCACATTCAAGTGTTGCCACAAACTGAACCTGACAATTCACCTGATTATTAATCAGAAAAGGTTATTTGTGCCTTTGACACATAGAGGTTTGATCCCTCCACACAGACAAATTAAGACAGAAGGAGCAAAACAGATCAAAAGTATGAGAACTTCTACTTTTGCACATAAAAATTTATCTTCTGCATACAAAACTTGGAGTGAGATTTCATTAATAATTTATCAGAAATTTAAAAAAAATCAACTCGAATAATTTTGTTTCATGTGAAATGAAGCTATTTAACAGAAATTCTTAGACAACCATTCCGAGAAATTTAAAGTCACATCACACTGAGCTTTCATATTTGAAATTATCCAACATTTCCTCAGAGGATAAGAAAAAAGATACAAAATTGGAAGTCTATCAAAGCTTTCAGAAAGAGCTACGTGACATGCATGCCTACCTGCAGCAACTCATATTTTTTCTTGCCGTCTGACAAGAACCTACTTGAGAACTAGTTCACTGAAACACGTCAATTTTAAAATATTCAGAATTCCAGAAAATGGAGTATTTAACTGGACACTGCAAAATTAGCCTATGTTCATGTCAGAACCACGCTTAATTATCATCTACATAAAAGACGACCTCTTCTTAAAAACACATCAGAGTGCAGGCAACAGGTTTCTTCCAGGAGAACCTAGGCAGGACTACTAACATTCTCTGTACTGGATCTGTAAAGAGATAAACGCTGACACATTTTACAAGGTCACACTTGGAGTCAACACAGCACCCTCCTCTTGCAACTTCCTTTAAGTGCTGGAAAAGGAAGAGGAAGTATTACCATCCTTACCACGAAAGAAGCTCAGGATTGGCAGCCCAAGCTGAGCATACCTACTAAGCAGCTGAAGCCTAGGAAGTACAGATCCTTGCTCCCAGTTGCATAGGCACCATTGCATAGTTCTCAGGCATTCTGCCCATTAACTCAATTTTCAGTCAGACTAAGAACTGTTTGAGATGCTACATCTTCTTTACCCATGATCAATCTCATCCTTCATAAGAAACTCAACCCTAGGTATAGGTAGTCAAGCTACCAAACTTGGACTTTGAAGTCCATGACAACAGAAGACCGCGCTTAAGCTATACTGTCAGAAATGAAACACCTACTCAGCTACTGCTATTCCCTACCAGTAGAAATAACTGATTCCTACACAGTTAGCCTGGTCTCAATGCAGGTTGTGTAGAAAGCAGCATTCTGTCCTCATCCAGTGCACTCTGTGTTTGTCCAATGTGTTACAGAATTACTAGTCTGAGACCAGAATTTCAGGTGCTCTCAAGCATATGAAAAAGCCATTCTTGTAAAGAATGCTAAATAAAGGCTTTCCAGAAAAACACAATTTTAAAGAA
Organism: Apaloderma vittatum; assembly: GCF_000703405.1. Classification (NCBI taxonomy): domain Eukaryota; kingdom Metazoa; phylum Chordata; class Aves; order Trogoniformes; family Trogonidae; genus Apaloderma; species Apaloderma vittatum. The sequence continues at coordinate 4,523 of NW_009714022.1, read as the reverse complement.
TATCACACACCATATTCTAGTGCAACCAGCAGGTCTGACTCAGTCATAGTTCCCTTCTAATTTCATGAGTTCTACCACTACAAAATTGCCACTTCTGTAATCAGTGTCAGCCTATCCAACAGAGAATTAACTGTATTTTCAGAAATTTAGAAGCATGCTTTAATTTGCTTAGTTCCTGAGGCACAGATTTGCCCAAATAAATCCATTAGTATGTTTTTACCTATGGCTGCTCATTAGTTGATTGTAATGCAGAAGCTGGTACTGCAAATTAAGTGCAACGTGATGGCACTCTTTTCAGTTCAATCACAAAGCACACTTCAAGGAAACTAGCCACAAGCACTGACGGCCTTACCAATATAATTTCAACTTTTGCCCATTCTATTCAAAGTGGCATCATTAGAAAACATCCAATCCATAAGCCATGCATTGATATCCACAATGTTAATGGATCAAATTGTACACGCATGTCACTCCAGGTTAAAAAACGTAGATTTTCAAAATACCAAAAATACTATTTCCTTTCTCCAAAAGCACACAAAGAGTGCCCTACTAGCCAGCAAAGCGTAAAACTGTGGTGTGTTTTAGCAAATGCAGTTGACTAAATTTGCCTTAAGTGTACTCAAAAATAATTAACCCAGAATATCCTAAATGCCTCTGCTTCTCTTTAAAGCAGTATTTTGTTAGTCTCACAGTACACAACTTGATAAAGCAGCATTCAAGCTGCTTCAGAGAAAAAGCTTACTCACTGTCAGAGACAAAACTGCATCCCTACTGTAAATTCTTAATATGCTGGCTACACAGAGACACAGAGTTTAAGAAATGATTAAGTTAATACAAACCTGCATACGACATTTCACTAAATCCAGAGGTACAACAGCAGTGTGTGTCAGGCCACAACTTAGGACCCCACCAACGCCACAGAGAGCATAAAACTTGAGCGAGCCATATTCACAACTGTATTCTGCAGCAAAACATAAAGACACACCATGCTTTTATATAAACTCCATGCACTGCTGTACAATGACGTCCAGGGGATAGCTTAGGCCTTCAATTCATTAGTAGATTAAATATACCACACTAAACATGCTTTGTCAATGTCATGACATACCAACATGCAGAACAAACCTGCATTCTGCATTTAACCAGGTCTAGAGGAACCAGCGCTGTATGTGTTGTTCCACAGCTAATAATTCCACCAAGGCCACAAAGCATAAAGAATCTGCCTGAGCCATATTCACAGCTGTATTCTAGTTAATTGAAATAAAAAAATATATATATGATCATAAACAGTAACAAAGATCAGAAAAGGAAAAAAGACCGAACGTTACCTTCTCAAAAGTATTAAATTGATCTCCCATGCTATATTATTCAACTGTAAAGTTATACACAAAAGTAATTCACTTGTTTAAATCAACATATTTTGAACCGACGAGATTTTATTCTAAACCTTCCAAATTAAGTTTGTTTCTTTAAAAAAAGCAATGGAAGAAACAGTTTTAGATCACCGCACACTTAAACCATAGAAATTAATACCAGAAGTTGCTAGTAGAAACTCTGACTCAAATCCAGGAATTAAGCAAGAATAGCATTTCTCTAGAAGTTTGAAGACAAAGCTTCTTCGGGTTAAATAGTCTGTGACAGTCCAACTTCTGTATTTGAGACTAGAGAGAGCTACAAGATCAGCACTGGATTTTTCCTTATGCAGATACATTTTCAAGTATTTTTCAGAGTTCATATATAGATTTTTTTTTTAAAAAATTTTCCTTCAAATACAAAATTTCAGATTTATACAGTTTCTCTTTAATGAAATTGCATTACGGACCTAAATTAATCACATTCAGCAGTCATAAACAAGGTTCATGAAAGAATCTTTCAGATCACATTTAATCACGGGATACTTCATTTGCACTGTTCCATACAGTACTGTGTATAAAACCACCTAGTCTTAAAGTTATTGACCTTCATCAATTCTAACAGTGCAGTTTCCATTTTTGAAGAAACTACAGAAGGTATGATTATGTGCAACAACGAAACACTCAAATTTACAATTAACGTAGAAAATAACCATAAGATAGTAGCACAGTTCTGCTATTACACTTATTTTAAATACATAAGCAAAAGCAAAATTAATATACTGAATAAGCATACAGAAAACAACGTATGCATAAAATATTCTCCAGAGTAGAAAGAGATAATCTAGGTTTCTTTTGCTGTTAGATCTAGTGATGTTACTTCAATAAAATGACAGAGACATTAAAGCATTACAACAACTTAATAAGAACTATCTCCAGAGAAACAATAATGAAAATCAAAAAAGCAAAAGCCTATCTTCTTCAGAACTTCTTTGCCCTGTCTTTTTGCTTCTGAAATAAATTCCTTGATGAACATAAATCTACAAGTACATTCAACAGCATCAACAGAGCTAATGCTAGCAGGCTTCTCTGGCTCGTAACTTCACTAGTGTCAGGGATTTCTTCCCCAAACGTTCCAGATCTTATGTCACATTTTGTATTAACACTTCTCATCTTAAGTCTTCAAAATTAATCACTGAGACAATAAAAATGTCAAATTTTTTTCTTTATTCTAAAATAGCAAATACCAAAACACAGGTACCATGCTAAGCCTAAGCTTAAAGCAAGAAATTACTTAAAAGCAAGAGCAAAGCATAACTTATGAGAACTTTTGTTGACCGAGATAGTGCTCAAGACTGTAAATACGCTGGTCTGGGACTTATGCATACCTCTAAAATAGCTTGGTTAGGCTACCAGACTTGTAGACAGCAGTAATATTCTGTTTACGGTTTACCAGAATGACTGATTAAACAAAGACACACCAAGCTTGCTATGCAGGTGTAATCAGAGAACACTCTGTTTCTGTACTCTGGGGCAGCTCACTCTAGCTGTATCTTTGACCTGCAGCACAACAGCACTGCAGTAGTCACCGGGCTGCTCAGATACCAGAAGAATTTGTTCAGGCTTCTTTTTCCACAGAAATTTACTGTTAGAAGTTATACACCTCAAAGGAGAGACAAATGTCTGAAGAAGCCACAGGAAAGTAGTCTTTTATGCATCTGCTTTATTACAATGCTATTCAGACTGACCCGTCGGCTAGGTGTTCAAAACCAGTAATTAAGAAAAGCCAGCCAGGACCAATTAGGCTTGAGCTCTTTACAGGTACCTAAGTTTGCAGTGGTATAGCACTGTCATGAAAAAAGCTACAGTAAATACCAGACTTCCTATTTAAGAAATAGGGTCAAATTTCCTAGAAATTGTTACCAGAAAACTGTCTAAACATGCAGTACAGAGGGCAAAAATTTATTCTAACCTACCTAGACACTGACTTGAAACACCCTGAAGCTACTCAAATATAAATATACACCACATAATAGAGTAAACTTGGTTAAGACAGCTACATTGTAACTTATTTCATTTCTCTACCTCTGGTCTGACAGGTTAACAAGGACAAATTCCAAGAGCTGATAAAAAACCACTTTGAGCTGTGTTATGGTTGATGTCCTGAGCTGAACTCAAAAGGCCTTACGGTTTGTACTGACTTTGTGTGACCTTGCACAAGCTCAAATATCTCCTGCAACGTGTTAGTCTCCCAACACAAAGGCCAGAGAACCTACTGGTATGTGAAATAATGAACACAGCAGAAAAGACTACAAAGACCAAGAAACTTTTGTCACCTTTGACCGCATCTGCCTACAAACAGGATGAAGATTAGGCATAATGCTTTTAAGAAATAAATGCACCTACTGAATATATTTAGCATACCAACTGCTATTTTGGGCTTTAGTTAGCTAGCAACAAGATTACTACAGTAAAAGCCAGAAGTACTTTCTTGAATACTTAATAAAATCCAACACCAAGCTCTGCCTCTCTTTCACATGAAATGCTCATGCAAGAGCACTAACACACTTTCAATAATCAAAGTACTTCAGAAAAAGATCTTGCTGAAAGCATTTCTTAGTTTTCTAAATAAAGGCAGAAAGATACTCTTATTAAAATCTTAAAAGAATTAAAATTTTAACATCCAACTCCGCTGTTAGGACTATCATCTAGGAATGACCTTTGAAAGTCACAGATGTTAACGGGAAACATACCGGAAGGACTTGTACTTAAATCTAAAATGCATCACTATCTTAGAAAGCAGGGTTATCTGGTATAAGCCCCACAACTACAAAGGAGAAAGAAAAAAAAAAACAAAAAAACCCCACAACCCAACATAGGAGCTGCAGGCACTTTAAACTGTCTGGATGGTCAGATGTCCAGCTGTGAATAAACATGGGAAAAAAAGCCAAGAGGGAACCTAAAAACTTATGGGAGAGAGGCCATAGGCCGTAGGCCCAGCAGAGGCAGGAAAAGCTCTTATCCCCCAAGACAAACTCTCTCAGTTGGTTACTGTGATGTAGAACCCCCCCGTTTTCTTTCCCGGTAACGCCGGATCCCTGCTGCCACCCCGCACGCGCCAGGCGGGCAGCGGAAGGGGCTCTCGGCGCCTCCCCCGCCCGTGCCCTTCCT
>NW_009714021.1:356-1327 GCF_000703405.1 Apaloderma vittatum | reverse complement strand
GCTGAAAATCACTTACAGGTGCCCCCCCCGGAGAAATCACGGACCTCCCAAAGTCCCAGCGCGAGTCACGGGCCCCGAAGCCCCAAGAGAAGTCACAGACCCCTGAAGTCACAGAAGAAATCACGGACCTCCAAAGTCACGGACCTCTAAAGTCACAAACATCCGAAATCCCAGCAGAAGTCCCAGACCTTCAAATTTCAAAGCCTCAGCAAAATCCAAAACCTCAGCAGAAGTCAGGTTCCTCCAAAGCCCCAGGAAAAGTCCACGACCTCCAAAATCCCAGCAGAAGTCATGGACCTCCAGAATCCCAGACCTCCAAAGCCCCAGCAGAAGTCACGGACCTCCAAAGCCCCCCAAAGCCTGGGTGTTTTGGAAAAAAAAAAAATGTATTGGGAGTAGAAGGGCCAAGACCAAACCTGCCAATTCTTCTTGCAGCATTTGCTTTTTATTTTTGCTTTCCTTGAGAGAGCTCAACACAGCATCGCCTGCTTGCCCGACCTAGGATCACAGAACTGTTTCGGTTGGAAGAGACCTTCAAGATCAAGTCCAACCTTTGTCCTAGCCCTATCAACACTTTCCCACCTTTTAAACCCCTCCAGGGATGGCGACTCAACCACCTCCCTGGGCAGGGATGCCGACTCACCCCCCCCCCGGGCCAGCCTGTTCCAATGCCTGACAACCCTTCCAGTAACACTGCAGTTCTGCAGCCAAAAAATGTTTTGATGGCAAAAGTTCTCCTCTCCCCGTGTGAACGCATGGCCACGCCGCTTTGGTTTTCCTCCTTCGGTGCAGAGGCATCCGGGAAGCAGAGATCCCACCCCACCAGCTCCACCCCAGCACCTCGGGAGGGACGATGCCATGCCCCAAACACACCGAGTGGAAAAGCCACTGACTCAGGATAACCCTCCTCCTCCCTGCTACGTTTTGGGGAGGAAAAGCCAGGGTCACCAGAAATTGCATCTTTCTGATGC
>NW_009714021.1:0-331 GCF_000703405.1 Apaloderma vittatum | reverse complement strand
AAACATAAAACAGTGGGGATGTAGCAACGGGGTGTTTCAGCAGTGCTGCCCCTCTCCAGCACCAACCGACCGCAGAAATAATTAAAAATAGGGAATATTAAAAAAAATAGAAAAAAATAAGCAGCGTTTTGCAGGAATGGGACATGGTTATCGTTTCGGGAAATCCCTTTGGAGGGCCTCGGCCAGGTCCTTTCGCCACTCCTCTTTCACCGGGGGACACAAAATCATTGAAAGGAGGCGCTTTCCTGGGCGGGGAGGGAAGATACATAAAGGTAAATAAAACACGGAAGGGTAAAGAGCCGCGCTCGGCGCCCGGGGCCGCGTCCCTCCG
>NW_009714020.1:0-929 GCF_000703405.1 Apaloderma vittatum | reverse complement strand
AGCTTCTTCGGGGCTGTAAATATTTATGTTAAGACATGTCTGTTTACTCCAGGCACACGCACTTCTGGATGGCCAGAAGGGAAGGAATGAGCGCGCACGCTGTGTGCCTGCCGGGCACAGACCCAGCCGGGTCGCGCCTTGCAGTGATTGATGGTTTAGGAGTTCTTTGCGTGATCTTTCCTTGGCTCTTTGCACTGCGATTCTGCCACAGTTTCCTATGAATGTTTGTTTAGGTTTATAAAGACGATTAGCTACAGTTGTGTTATTATTTCTCATGCCCTGCACTGAGCCAACATTTTGCCCGATTGCTTGAAATCACCTTTAAAACGAGAGAAAAATCGTGGCAGGGAGGGCTGTTAGTACGTTTAAAGCTGGTTTTAAAAAGCTGGCTTTTGTGCTGTCGCTGTTTTCGTTACACATGCAGTTCCTAGACAGTGGTTGTGTTCGATCTTGGCTACTTAACGTTGTCAGTCGATCAGTCTCCTTTCCAGAAAGGGCTTGTAAGTTTTTCCTCTTCCTTCGAGTCCTTCAAGAAGGACACGTCCCTGCTACTCGTTTGGCTGCCCAGCACCCCGAGCACGGGATGAAATTCTCTGGATCCATCGGGCTGTTCCCCCCCCTCCCGCCTCACTGCAGATTTCTCCCAGCCCCTTACGTGCCATATTTGTGAGAAGGGTTTGGTTTAGGCATCTGCGTAGCTACCGCGACACGCTGAAACGTAGCACCGCGGTCACCACCGCAAGATGCTGGCGAAACATGTTTGGGGGGTGTGAAATGGGGAAATACAGATTTGGGGTTGTCGGGGGTACAAAGGAAAAGGCTGTCTTAATGTTTCTCGTTTTAGCAAAAAAGATGTCTGGTATAAAATCGTAATCTAACAGCAAGACCGAGAGCAGGTTACGGAGACCCAGGTGTTCCCACGCGGCCGG
>NW_009714019.1:0-1207 GCF_000703405.1 Apaloderma vittatum | reverse complement strand
CTGCAATAAAAGCTCTGTTGCATTGCAATGTTGACCTTTTGTTATTTCTTGATCCATCCTCCCTCCACATCCAATACCCAAGTGGCAGCCTTGTCTCCCGGTGCTTGTCCAGCTATTTTCTCCACCTATGCCTGACCTTTTCATTCTGTTATTTCCCCTCTCCTATTCCTCCTACGAGCAACTGTGGCCCTGACATGCCCTTGTTTGAAGGAGAAAATATTCATGGCATTCCCTGTGTGTCCCAGCAATTGCCTGGGGACATAGCTCTGCCCATGTCCAACAACCCAACACTCTGGACCAGACTTAGCTGGTCTTATGGTGCTCTTCCTTGCACAACAGCCCACAAAGTAGCTCACACTGGCACACCTCTGCAAAGCACCCAGCCCAAACAGACACGGTAGAGTCTCCAAGATCACCTTCCACCACTGTACCCACAGCACAGGGGACACCGCATGAGCCAGAATCTGGTGGATACATGTGAGTCAGTTCAGGGGGATCTTTGTTAATATGGAGAGAGGTTGTTCGAAACATCCTCAGGGGGGATAGAAGATATGCAAACATCAGTTCTCGTAGCGGAAAAAACAAATGGCTGCTCTGGTCGTTTTGCTGCCTTTTTTCCCTTTCTCTCTTTTCACGGAAGACCTGGCTGTGTTTAACTCACCCCTTTCCAGTGTGTGTGTGTGTCCGATCTACTGTGACATAGCAACTATTGTCAACATGGGACAGCAGCCCTGTACACCCAGTGGCTCTCTCTCCATTCCTTTAGACCTGCAGATGTGACCAGTAACAAGTCAACAACAGGAAGTAAAGCCAGGCGTGCTGGTTTGGCAGGGGCTTTGGGAGACCTTCTGCAGGACACCTTTGGCACTTTCATGTGTTTGACAGAGCTCAGTGGGATGTGCCCCCGAAGACCCAGCTGGGACTGTCACCATCAGCTGTAACACACTGAGCAAACTGCCCCAGTGCTCCAAAGGCAAAGCGCCATGGGAGATTCAAGCAGTCCATGCCCTGAGATTTGAGGGAAGTGGGAAAGAAGAAGAAAGGATGAATAAAAACCAAGGGTCAACATTGCGATGCAAGAGAGCTTTTATTGCGGTTTGGGAGAGGAGGGATTTGTCAGAAGAGCAGAGTCCTGTCCAGGGCCTTCCCCTGTCTCCTGGCAGTGGGCAGAGTGACAACAAACATCAGCTGTGCTGCAGGAGCTGGG
>NW_009714018.1:0-27654 GCF_000703405.1 Apaloderma vittatum | reverse complement strand
TTTTGTCTCTGCGGGGTGGCGGAGTACCCTGTGTCCCCCCCTGCCCGCCCCGGGACGTGCCCTGGGCAGAGCTCTGCCGAGCAACTTCGCAGCATAACCAGCGAGCAGCGAGGCCGGTGCTTGTTTTTCACGCGATCCCGTTGGTAGGGCTGTAGGAAACTTTATGTACTTTCTTGTGCGTTAGGTTATTTCGAGTATCTTCCTGAAGCGGGTCTCGTCGTTTAGTTTTACCCATTTCCTCCCCAGCGTAGGGCCGTGCCGGTCAGCGGGAGTGCTGGCTTGCTGGCTCTCAGGAGGGGTTGTTTCTGGCCGCCATGGAGATGAAACTTCGTCCTTCGACACATCTTCCTTCTTTCTGTCCTGTGCAGATGCTTTTGAAGAGAAGATGCCCGGTATAAAGAAGAACGACTCAAAAACTCCAGCCAGGAAGAAGGAAGATTGCGATACCGGAGTTTCCAACTCGGCAGATAAGCTTTCGAAACAAAAAGGGGCAAAATCACTCATTAAAGAAAATACAAAAAGTACTAGAAATACAGGGAATCCTAGCAAAGAGGAAATGTGCAGGTAAGTTTACTTGTGATTCAAGCCTATAGGAGCTTTCTCTTCATGTTATTTGTTTAGGGTCCAGTGCTGCATTTTATGCCGGCAGTCTCATTTAGTACATTTGGGTCGCGCAGCTGAACGAGAGTACTGTTGTATTCATGGCAGAGTCAGTCCTGAGGAAGATAGTCTGTATGGGAAGCAAATATGTGAGCATTCAGCTGTTAAAACTTTCAGATGAGACTAGGGAGGCATTATAGAATCCATCATGAACAGAAACATTGCCCCGAGGTTTGGGTTTAAAATGATGAACCGAAATCTTTAAACATATAATTCACTGATGTTTTTTGGAATTCAAGTATAATATCAGCCTGGTCTGCCTGTATAGGTTGCTGTTGCAAATGAAATAATTAAAGGACGTTAAACTGATGCATCTCATTTCACTGGCCAGCTTGAGCCTTGGGTATTAGTGTAGTGAAACAGAGACAGTTCCAATTTTAGTACACTTTGGAGGCTCAGTAAGAACAAGGGATTCAGTGAACCATTTCCCCAAGAATTCATTTGTACAAGCTGTTTGGGCCCTTTTGTAGGTTCAGGCATCTTCCTACCTAAACATCCTTGCAGAATCAGAACCTAAGTTTGCACTGAAAAAATATTGCTCCACTGAGCCCGTGGTTATTTATAGCAAAGACAGTTTGCTTTACGAAGGTTTCTGTGGTTTAATTGTCAAATACTCCATCTGTTGTTACTGATGCAGAGGTCATGCTTCATTTATTTCCATATTTTTAGCATATTCTTTCTCTATTTTTCTTAAATAAACAAACACCTACATTTCCTGATGCTAAAGCCTTTTTGATCATTTTAACAGTGACTTGTCAAAGCCCGCTCAGAAGAAAATAAAATTGAAGAGAGAATCTCCTGTTAAAAAAGAGATTGATGATTACAATGCTGACGATGATGATGAAAGTGAAGATGAGTGGGAGGATGTGGCAGGTAACAGTAGGGTGTTTATTAATTTTAAGTAAACATACACAAACTTTTTTTTGTAATTTTTGAAAGATTTCTCATTCAGATTCAAGTACATGCATATAGCCTGTATACTTAAAGTATGCTCCATGTGAGCTCATATCTCTCGATGCTTTTAGAATTGTTCCAAAGTAGAAATAAACCAGACAGCTACTGACCTGATGGCAGTGCCTTGAATCTCACTACTTGGTGGCTTACATTAAAATTATGCAACCATGCACAAAGCACTTTCTCAGGTGTTTGTATTGTCTATGCTGAGCAGCCAAGAATGAGTGAGACTGAATATTCAGAACTGCCACTTCCTAGTAAAGGAGAATGGAGATGAGACCAACTGAGCTGTTTGATTTGGTGGCCATCAACAAACTGTGATAAGAATCACGATGAGCATAATCTTTCTATTTTGCTGCTACGGACCTATGCCTTCTAAAGTGAACAGCTGTTAGTTTTTTTTCTGTTTTAATCTGTACCCTTCGACACACATCTGCTTGATTCACCTTTCTTCTATACAGTTTGCCTGTGACAGTCACGTGTCATTAGACTGTGCTGAGCTGATTCCTCAACAGCGGGTAACTGCCATCCCACAGTTATTTGAAATAGCTGAACACACAGTGTTGTGGAGGATGCAGGAGCTAGTAGTTACTGGGGATGTTCTGTTCGTAGGTCGTTTTAACACTTGAGAAGGAATAGGTAGGTTCTTATCCCATTATCAGACCTCCCAGGGGCATCTATTCCATGTTTACTTACTTAGTAATATTTTTTTTTTCCAGAACTCCAGGAACCTGCAACAGATAAGTTAGAAGAAGCTGCTGTTCTTCCAGGAGTGGTGCTGCCAAGCAATTCTGTTGAGATAGAGATTGAAACCCCAGAGCAGTTGAAGAATAGATTAAGGAGGTAAGAACAGGGGAGGCAGTGGGGGGCCATTAAAGGATGAAGTTGAAAATACACTAAGTCTTGACAGTTACTGACTTACACTGTTCTGGGTGGAAATTCCCACTTTGTGCAGACTGTTGAGTTGGAATGATGCAAGAGCCGTGGGTGAATGGCATTATTTTACAGTAAATATGTTAACAGTTCAGGTGGAATCCTCTGTGTGCCCATACCTGAGGTGTCAGTAGGTGGGTCAAATAAATGCCCTCAGCATCTGGGAGCATTATACCAAGAAAGGCTTTTGTTTGTGTGTTAGCTGGAGGCCTGATGATGTCTCGTGCTGTTACAGGGTAGGCATTATCAGAATATCTTTGCCGCTAAGATAGAAGACTTCATTGATGAAAACAAAGAATCCAAGAATCTGAATTAAATGCTAGCAGTAAGCTCAAAAACTATTCACAGTGAATCACAAGGTTAGTATGGAGCTATTCAAAGCTGCCTGGCAGGAAACTGTAGGCACACAAAGTTATTAGGTGGAATTTAGGCCATCTGAATATATCCAGGCTCTCAATAGCCAGGTACATGGAGTTCACAATTTATTACTCATATGCAACTGGGATGCCTATTTGCATAGCCAGCCAGTAACTAAACTTTTGTTAAGCATGCACAGAAGATTCCCTGGGATGGATTCTCTTTGTGAACTGATCCAGTTCAGGAATCTAGAAAGGCGGGTCCACAGAAAACCCACAACATCCATTTCTTTTGCAATCTTACACAGAGAAAGAAGGAAAGCCGAGTTTGAGATGTATCTCCGGAGAATGATGAAACGTTTCAGCAAGGACGTTCGTGAGAACACACATAAGGTACTGGTCACAAAGAACCCTGGCAGATTAAAAGTTCAGCATGCAGATGTCTGAACTGATTCATACTGAAGAAACTAGTTTTGATGAGTTTGGGGCCATGGCTAGAAATCGAACAAGTCTGTAGTCCTGACAAATGCTCATTGGACTTCTTGTAAACTCTTAAGTCGAAACATCAGTGATTGCATTAGTAAATTCTAAGCCAAAACAGATGTGAGTAGGGTGTATATTTCTCCATTGAGTGTGTATCTGGTCATTCTGGCAGCCAGTTACGTAGGACAGGAGACGCTGACAAAGGCTTTGCTGTCTTCTGCTGGTGATCTGAAGGCAGCCCTGTATCCACCCTGTGTATGCCTGGGAGGCTTCGTTGTTGCCTGTCTTTGTTAAAAGGGACAGTTAAAGCCTTCCTAAAGTCTGTACCATGGACAATAGTTCCAGCAAAGAAAATCTCTTGTGAACTCACCATTGGAACTTTTTTTCTCTCAGGTTCACCTCTTGTGTTTATTAGCAAATGGTTTCTACAGAAACAGGATCTGCAGCCAGCCAGATCTTCATGCCATTGGTCTGTCCGTCATCCCCACCCACTTCACAGAAGTGCCTGCAGGCCAAGTGGACCTTCACTATCTTTCCAAGTTGGTGAAATGGTAAAACTCTTTCTGCCAATCATGCTGTCATGTAGAGTGTAGAGCCAGTGTTCAGGGAGAGAGATAAATGTAATTACCGATTTCCAGTGATTTTCCTGATTTTAAGTACAAGAGTGAGAGTCTGTGCTTTTTATAGAAGGAAGGGATGAGCTATGAAACTGAAGAATACAGTCACAAACACTACACAATAAGTAGGTGTCTCTTATTTCAGGTTTATTGGAACCTTCACTGTCAGTGATGAGCTTTCCACTGAAAAAGGAGAGCCCCTTCAGTCGACCTTGGAGAAGCGCTTTGCCAGCTGTGCTGCACGAGATGATGAAGAGTTGGTGCATGTAAGTGACTGGGAGATGCAGGGTTGGTTGCTGAGTTTGGGTGCTAGGTCAGTGCTGCAGTGCTGTCAGGTCATACACAAAGTGATGTTTGACAGATGGGTTTGGAGAAAACAAATTGGTTACAAAATGCTGATTCCGTGGTGCTTTTTTTTTGTTTATTTTTATCTGGAGTCCTTCTGTGATATAAATTACTCAGTTTGAACTGTGCCTAACTGGAGCCTGTAGTTCTGGTTAGTGTCACTGTGCACTCCATATTCTGTTGTGGATGGCTTTGTGTAAGTATATAGAGCTACTTTTTCCTAAGTGTGCTTTGGCTTCTTTATATTGATTTAGCAGTGTAGATCAAAGAAAACTACCTTAATAAGTTTCTTCTGAAATACTAATTTGAGTGAGGAGATTCTTGGGCTTACTTGCAGCCAGAAAAACTCTTTACAGATCTTGGAGCTGAAGGTTGGTAGTTTGTTGCTATGAGTCACCACTGAAGGGCACAGGAGTTGAGCTTTCACTTAGAGCAGCCCGAGGCCAAGGCTTCAGAATGACTTCAGCTCTGCAGTCATTTTGTGGTGGAATTGGATTAAGGTAAGAAGTGGCGTCAGTTGCTTCAAGTCACACAGAGATTTTGGTAAAACAACTGAGGGAGAGGGGAAACACAGGACATAAGTTGACTGGGGACAATTGAGAAGAGCAGAAGTGAGCTGCTGCTTTGCAGGAGTGAGGCTGACAGCTCTGCCCTGCTGTGATAGAGTGGGATGTTGCAGCTTCTCTGCTGCCAGGCAGGAAGCAGTTGTTGTGGTGGCTCTGCAGCCTTGGTGTGGAAATGCAGAGGTGTCACTTCCCAGGAGAGGAGGAGAAGACGAAGTGAGCCTTGCTTAGGCACCTTCCATTGAGTCCCAAGCAGGGAGGCAGTTGCCAGGTCACCACTGTTTGCCTCTCAGTTGTGACTGTAATGGCCTTCTCGGAATGGCTGGTGTTTCTGCTGGCTTCAGCTGATGGTGTGCAGTTGGCTTTGGCCACATTCGAGATGTAGGATTGAGAGTCATCTTATTCAGTTTTCCTCAAGAACGGGAGACTGATGGGATAGATGAGATTTGAATGACTTACACATCTTGTTCAGCAGAATGGGTCATTTAGCGTCTCTGGGAATTGGTTCCTTGTCTGTGAGTTAAGAGCAATACCTCTGTCACATAATTAAGAGCCAGAGAAGACATTGTCATGCTTTAATACTACAGCAGCTGGGCTATGTACACATCTGTGCCGGTGTATACAGCACTGTGTAAAAGGTAGGAGTGAAAATAATTGGTGACAGAATGCATATTGTAAAAGAATTTAAAGATATTTTTTTCTGTACACCTCAAAGAAAAGGTTAAACATGCTTTAATTTTTCTTTTGCAGATATTTTTAGTTATTCTCCGAGCATTGCAGCTGCTGTGTCGCCTCGTGCTGTCTTGGCAGCCTGTTCCTCTCAAGGAAACAAAAGCAAAGGTAGGTTATGTTGGGTTGGTGGAATAAGGAATAGGTCACTGGTTTAGAAAGTAGGACTGAGAAAACTTTCAGGCTGTTGCAGCTTGAGGTGAATTGCTTATTGCATGAACTAGGGTGATGACAGTGTTCTGTCTGTAGTGCAGAAGATGCAAACCCTTGATTTTTAGGTTTCTCCTTTAAAAAAAACCCACCCATTTTGTGTATTTCAGCAAAGACTTCTTATGCTTTGGCAGGTTTAAATTTCTTTAAAACTTAACACAGCAAACACTTTCTGCTTGAGTGCATCTCTCTTCATGCCTGAAGACATGCAGATTGGCCATGCCTGGGAACCTTTGGTCTGCATGCACCTTGTGCTGATCTCAGTCTTTTTCTTCTAATATTTTCTTGGCCATGGTGGTAGAAGTGACCTAGCCTGTGTCTTTGCAGGGAAGGAGCTCACCCAAGAGGCGATCTCTCAGCAGTACCTCTGAGGGTCAGGAGAGTTCTGCCAAAACAGCCAAAGCTGTGGCAAAAATATGCCCCTGCAAAAAAACCAAGCGGGCTGAGAAATCTTCAGAGATTGAAGAAGACAACAAGCAGCCGAAGAAACCCAAAACTGCTCAGACCAAAAGGACACGCAAGTCAAAGCTGACTACAGGCAGCCAGGAACAGAAGGAATCTAGTAACGAGGAGAGCAGTTTAGCGGAAAAAGATGTGCCAGTGAGGCCCAAAAATGATCGCCGGAGACGAGTGGCCTCCAAAGTGTCATACAAAGAAGAGAGTGGCAGTGAAGAGGGCAGTGTTTCGGACTTTAAGGTTTCAGAGGAAGAGAGTGATTCCTCTCATGAGAATTTTGAAATTGTCTCTAAAAGGCAGAGGAGCTTGCTGGGCTCCCAGAAATCAAAGATAATGGCTAAAAAAAGCCCAAAACCTGAGACTTCAGAATCAAAGCTATCCAAAAATTCATGCGGAGCTGAGTCTAGGCCAGCAAAAAGTATAGCACCAGCATTGCCTCATGCGCAGAAAAAGAGAAACAAAATAATTTCTAGTGATGAGGATGATGGACAGCAGGAGGAAAGGAAACCGATGGGCACAGACCAGTGGCTGGAAGTTTTCGTTGAGCGCGAGGACAAGTGGGTGTGTGTAGACTGTGTTCGTGGCGTTGTTGGTCAGCCCCAGCTGTGCTTCACGTATGCCACAAAGCCACTTTCCTACATTGTGGGATTTGACAATGATGGGAGTGTCAGGGATGTGACACAGAGATATGACCCGGTGTGGACGACCGTAACAAGGAAGAGCCGTGTGGATGCCGAGTGGTGGGAAGACACGCTGCAGCCATACAGAAGTCCCTGTGTGGAAAGAGACAAGAAGGAGGACAATGAGGTAGGTGGCAATAGGTTGTTCAGAACATTTAGTGCCAGGAGTCCAGCCCTTGGATTCTCAGTCAGGCAAAAATCACCCAAAATCTTTCCATGAGGAAGGAAGCTTATGTTTTAGCTTGCAGTGTTCAGACTGAGTATGTTTTAAAGGGAATATACAATGATAGATTAAAATAATATCAAATGGGCTCTCTTCAGAGAAATGTGAATAGCAGAAGTACTGGACAGCCTGTGCTGGAAACTTACTCGTGTGGTTTCTGTACAGTTCAGCATCACCCTGCTCAGAGAGGGTCTTTAATTAAAAATACGTGGATCTGCGTACACATCTAAGTACTTGTTTGCAACAAGAATGCTTTGGTCTGTTGGTTCATCTGATTAAGTTTCTGGTGTTTTTTTCTTTTGATCCATACTATAGTAATTCATATTTTCTTATGAAGGGTAGTGCAAGAGAGCTGTGAAATCACTCTTCTTTGTATAATTCCTACAGTTTCAAGTTAAGCTTCAAGATCAACCTCTACCAACAGCAATTGGAGAGTACAAAAACCACCCTCTTTATGCGCTGCAGAGGCATCTTTTGAAATACCAGGCGATCTATCCTGAGTCAGCTGCTGTCCTGGGGTACTGCAGGGGGGAGCCTGTCTATGCCAGGTGAGTCATGCAGGTGTTGTCATGTGCAACTATGATCTTTGTAACAAATTTAAGAGCTAATTTGTGTAAAGACCACGATGGTACCAGCAGTAGTGCATAGGCAGGGTGAGGCATTTAGCTGCTCAGACAGCATTTGCGTATCGCTTAGATACAGCTTTTTTTACCATTCCCAACATGTGAATAACAGTTTAGAAGTCTTTTATGGAGAGACATGAGAACTCATGGTTGCTTCCTTCTGGCCTTTTTAGGGAGTGCGTACACACGCTGCACTCCAGGGACACTTGGCTGAAGAAGGCTCGAGTGGTGAGGATTGGAGAAGAGCCTTACAAGGTAACAAGGTTTGACTTCTTCCTGTGCAGCACGAGTGCCCTCTGAAGTTCAAGCTCAGTTCTGTTTTGGTTTTTGACTTCTCTCTGTCAGCAGATGCAGATTTCTCACTTGCTTGCATGGCTTGTGGTAGCTGCATGGTGAATTTGTCACCCTACTGTGCCTGTAGTTCCCATGTACTACCCAAAGCCCAGAGCAATCTCTTCTTTCCACCCCAAGGGTATCTAGCAGAACTGCAGCCTCTGTTTGCAGTTTCTTCAGAGGTGTCCTAGGGTTTATGTGTAGCAGGAGCTGGCTCCCTGTTGCGAACAGGTGCTATGGGTTATCGTTTATAAGCAATGGATACTGAAGTTAGGAAAGAGGCATTTCTTCTCTGCCCGAGCCTTCTGTTTTGATGTCCTAGGAAAGTCCAAAATCTCCAGCAGCTTGTTGCTGTGGTGTTACAGGCTTGGTCATTGTGTTTGCACAGATGGTGAAAGGATATTCCAACCAGGCAAGGAAGGCGCGCCTCGCAGAGCCTGCATACCGCGACAAAAAGGACCTGGCCCTGTTTGGTCTCTGGCAGACAGAGGAGTATCAGCCACCGATCGCAGTGGATGGAAAGGTAGCTAGGAAGGCAGAGGGCTGGTGTTAAAGGAAGTTTTTCGTGTGGAGCTGTGGGCTTTATTTTTCAAGAAGTTTCATGTTTCAGAGGTGAGATCGGTTGATAACGTCTAGATTCGGGATTAAGAGTTTAGAGGCAACTGCACCCAGGAGGAAATGGTGAAGGCTTCACTGAAGCCTTTCTCTCCTGACTACAAGTAATGAGTGCTAGCAGTGCAGACTTACTAACTTTGTAATTTTGTGCATCTAATTCTTGTAGCCCGCGTTTGCTTTGCTAATTTTCTGCATTACAGCCTGAGTAACAAGGTCTGGGCAGAGAACATAACTAGGAGATAACCATGCGGCTAAAATCAAGGCTTGTGCTTTGTCATGTGAATCTTAAACAAATCCTGGAGTGGAATGTAACAGATCAAAAGGAAGGGAGAGTCCCTGAGTTGCAGCAGGGTTTTCCCTCACTCTCCAGAGAGCAAGAGTGCCACCATTTCTTTCATTTTACAAAAACAGGTTCCTCGGAATGAATATGGAAACGTCTATCTCTTCCTGCCATCCATGTTACCCGTTGGCTGTGTGCAGCTGAGACTCCCAAATCTGAACAGATTGGCACGGAAGTTGGACATCGACTGTGCTCAAGCCGTCACTGGATTTGATTTTCATGGCGGCTACTCGCACCCAGTGTACGTAAAAGCTGCTTTGTTGCAGCTGACAGGTTTTGGTGACTTGCAGTTGTATGCCCTGTGTTAAGGAGTACATGTGGTGAGTTACATGCTTAGCTCTGCTGAGACAGACAGTTCTGTCAGTATTCAGTAGCTCGTGGCTTGGCTGGGTTGGTGGCATTTGCTCCCTTGCCCTTTGTTGTAGTAGCTGACAGGATTGTGTTCTCCTTCCTAGTACTGATGGCTACGTTGTCTGTGAGGAGTATAAGGATGTGCTCATTGCTGCCTGGGAGAATGAACAAGCAGAAATAGAAAAGAAGGAGAAGGAGGTAAGACTTACTTTTGCAGCTTCCTTATTGTTACATTTACGAAGTAAATTTCCTTGAAACTGTGGACACCTAAATAGAAGACAGACACAGAGCTCTGTGAGCATGAAGAGCTAGTTGCATCTCCCAAATAGCCCAGTTGGGGCTTGCTGTGGGGCTGCAGTGGGACGCAATACAAGTGTGTAGCAATATCTGAAACAGCACATACTCTGGAATAGTTCTTCATGGCTCCTAGGAAACAAAAATGAGGAATAAAAGTATGCAGTTAAAATTTTGCAGGTGGCTCTGCTGTAATTTCCACAGTCAAAGGGACATTAGAAAGGGACAGTAATTTGTGTATTTAGCAGATAATTGGACACCAAACATTTTAGTCTTAAAAATCCTACTGGCCTATAATCTTCTAATGACATATTTAAGTTGGTGTGTGGTTTTTTTTTTTTAAATGGCAGGATAAAATCTTGAAACTTGCATTTTCTGTGGGCATAAATACATTGCAGCTTACAGTGGTAAATTTTTCTCTTTTCAATAACCAACCCACACAGAAGCGTGAGAAAAGAGCT
Organism: Apaloderma vittatum; assembly: GCF_000703405.1. Lineage (NCBI taxonomy): Eukaryota > Metazoa > Chordata > Aves > Trogoniformes > Trogonidae > Apaloderma > Apaloderma vittatum. The sequence goes on along the minus strand of NW_009714018.1, from coordinate 17,428 downwards.
CTGGGGAATTGGAAGCTGCTGACCAAAGGACTTCTCATCAGAGAGAGACTGAAGCAACGCTACTCCGTAAAGGTATTCCGCATTTCTGTTAGTGATTTCTTTCTCAGGATGATATTTCTCTACCAAGAGATTTTTTTTTCCCAGCATTTCCAGTGTGTTATCTTTCCAGCTGTAAAGTATAGAACTTCCAGACCATAGTTCCTCAAAAATCTTATTTCCTATTGTTAGCATGTGACTACCAATCGGTAGAAATTCTATGTGGTTACGTTGTGAAAGACTCATTATTGTTTAACAAGAGATTAGTGTTTCCTAAAGCATCAATTTTTGGTATTATTTTCTGTTTTGACATACTCTCTTCCCAGATATATTGCTCCAAGCCAAGCATGTGGCTAATAGGATGAGAGTGGGCTGCTTTTGTTATGCACAACAGATGTTTTAGTTCTTAATCTTTTCCCCACTGAGAAAGGTGAAAAGCGTGATCTTATTAACACAGGTTTATTTTTGTTCTTCCATTGACAAAAATATTTTGCTTGTGTTGAAAGAATGCAGAAACACAGACCAGAGCAACAAGCTTTTGTAATGTCATTAAGTGTGGCTGTGATGGAAGACAAGCCCTCTTAGAAAGGGGTAGTTAGGAGTGATCTCTAAAGAAATTTCTTGATTTTCATGCCCGATTTTTCTAGACGGAGCCATCGGCACTCCAGACAAAGGAAGGAGCGAGTATCTCTTCTGATGAAGAGGGAGGTCTGAGTTCAGAGACCGCAGTAGAGAATTTGGCCCTTTGTTGGCCCCAGAATCGCCAGTTAGAGAAGAAAAAAGAGGAGAAGACAACCAGAAAGTGCAAGCGAGAGAAGAAAGGAGAAGCAGCACAGTTGTTCCCTTTTGAGAAACTGTGATCAGCACAAGCTTTTTGTTGCCATTTCCAGTGGCAAGAACAAGAGTCACAATAGAAGTATCCTGCCAGTTAAGGACTTGGTCTTCCCGTGCACTCATATTTCCGAGCTATCAGGCACCAACCTAATCCACTCTCAAGAGTTTCTTCTGCTGTCACAGGTAACTGGACTCATCCTTTTATCCTTGGATTTAGGAGAAGCAGGTGTGCAGTCATACCTTCTGAGAAGATCACTTTGTGCTGTTGGGGTTTTTTGCTCTCTTCTGTATCACTCAGCACTCATAATTCTGTTTTCTGAGGCATCCCTTTCATCAGCACTGGCTTTTGCCATTTTTCTTCGTTCCATTTTTAGCTGCTTGCTCAGAACTGAAGCATGCAGCTGCCGTTTAACAGTCTGTGGTGAGCTGGCCAAAGGGCTACTAATGCCCTCTTTGAGTCATACTTTATCCAAGGCAGTGGTGAGGCAGAGTTCTGGTCTTACTGTCTCATCATCACAGAAGGGGAAACACTTCCTTTAACATGTAAAGAAACACGCAATCAAGATTTGGAGGAGTCTGAAAATTTACTTTCTAAGGAATACCTGCCTTTTGTGAAAAGTCTGTTTTGGCTTTTCAGGCTACAGTCTTAGAAGTCTTGTGTGTTAGAAGGGAGAAGCCCTGTCCTCATTTCAAACTTAAGGTTAAATATGTCTTCTTAAGTAACTTGAATATATACGTATTTGTTTGATCAAGACCACGTGGATATGTATGAGCAGAACTTGTAAAAGTGGCAGTGTCATTGTCAGAAACAAAATGACTGAAGCCAGAGAACTCTTGTGCATGTTGTCCAATACCTAAGCATTGAAAACCTGTTGAGAGAGGAATGTTAAATCTACACAAGCTTTTCCTGCACTTTTGTAATAGAAATGCTGATCTGTCTTTTGCATTATTTTTATAATTACACTGACACTGTCTCTTCAGAATTAGAGGGGAATACAGTCTAGTCATTGCTGTACATTGTCACAGAGGAAATACTGAAATGCAACAAAATGGCTTAGCTTTAAGTATGTTCAGAAAAAAATCTTTATTTTTCTATTTTATTTGTAGAACGAAATAAAGTATGGGAAAAGATTAATGTTGTTTGTTACACCTCCCCTCCAGCCATCTCACTCTTCTGTAAGCAGCTCTGTTCCCCTGGAAGGACTCTCATGCAAGGGTAAGAGGACACTGTAGGACTGCCAGAAGTCACAAAACGGGTCCCAGGGTACCCCAGAGCTGGCTGCTTGTGGATTTTTTTAATGTTAAGGGACTTCATGCTGAGTTTTTAGTTTTTGCCACTGAATCCCAAATAAATAGAGACCAATCTACGTTGGAGGTTTGGGGAGTGGGTATAACTTGTATATAAGGCTTCAAGAAAAATTCTCAATCTTGCACAAACTGGCAAAACTGCAGAGGGCAGAGAAGCTGTAGTATCCTCTGTGGTGGTTGTCGTGCCGACACGCAGGATACGCCCCGAGACGAGCGCTTTGAATGCAAGGGCCCACGTCCTGCTCCTGCCAGTATCAGTGGTTTTTCATCTGCTTAAAATGCTGCAGCAGCTGTACCACAGCGACTCTGGGCTCCCTGACTTGGGCCACTCAGCACAGAGACACGGAGTTATCAGTCTGGTGGCTGCTTCCAGTCAGTGGGGAGAGACAGTAACATCTCCAGCTGGCAGGATCCTGCTCCTTGGCTCTGCAGGGAGCCAGCTCTCCTGAACTAAGCAGGCAAAAGATGAAAGAATAAATATGCCTTAAGGGGAACCTCAAAGTGGCAAGGGGAGATGCCTGACAGATCTGATTCTGTCAGATTTTGGTAAGGAAGCAGAACAAATCCTGCTTCAGTTGTTTCTACAGAAACATGGTCTTTGTGCGTGCACTGAAAGCAAGCCTCAGCTCCGCCGGCACACCTGGCCTGGGAAACATGAAGTGCTTGTCTGCCCACGGAGTCTCCTTCAGCTTGTGTCAGTCCCATGCACACAGTACTATGCAAGACAAAAGTATTTTAAGCTGATGAATGCATGGGCAAACCCCCGTTTCTTTAAAAATACAAGATGCTGTATCCGGTCAGGTTGCACCATCCTATTTTTCAAATAATTGGATGGCGGCAAGGAAGGTCCTGTCACATAAGTAAAACCTCAGTAGGCTGAAATCAGTCTGTCATCACCAAGAGGAGCATGGACCAGACAGCAGCCGTGCTGGTATTTGGAACTTGCTTCCCAACACGGGGAAATATCTGCAGGATGAAACCCAACTGTGTACTTCACTAAGAACACTAGTTCACGTGGAAGCTACAAGCTAATCCTCCGTGTACCTGGGCACTATTCCTGTACATGAAATGTGCAATATTTAAATGTAATAAAAAATGAATTTACAGACCAACCTTTTGAAAATCATATTTTATTAAATATACAAAAGCTCAGCACATCTGTAGAAAATTATATCATCGTGTCTAATTCGAAAAGGCTGGTTAGTTTCCTGCACCACTAGTATGACAACAGCTTCTGCTTCTCCCCAGTGGAGTGCAATTCTTAACTGATGGAGAAAATGCTGCATTAGTGAGCAGCGGGAAGATGGTGCAAGATCACTAACATAGGCCAGCTGCAGGCCCGAGACCCCCTGTGCTTTCCATAACCTTTCACTCACTACTACTTTTAGCCATGAGACCGAATGACAACATTCAAATACTAGAAGAATGAAAAGGATTGAAGCTAATAAGGTGATTACTACTTCTCAAAATATGATTTGTAACTCAGATGTCTGTTTCAGTACCGCTTGTAGCAAACATTTGCTTCTGTATAAGCTCCTTAACACATTTCTCATAATGGCCATAACTGGATTTCATAAATTAAGACATTATTTTTTACTGAATTGTGTATAGTTACAGAAAAAACACAACACTGTAGTGTAGAGAGGGCACATCTCAAAGCCAGACTCTAGCTAGGCAGAGAGAGACTTAAAAACAGTGCAAGACCATCTCTAATCTGAAGTACTGGTTACAGCAGAAATATGTAAACATGAGCCATCACACCACTACGAGATGATATAAACAAGATAATCTAACATTATATAAAGGTCAAAATTTAGGCTACGAAATCTAATCAGGCAAAAATTTCATGATTTAATTTCACAGAGTATGTCCATTGTCCTTACTAAGTGAAATTCAAGAAAGAAACTATACACAGCAAAAAAACACCCTGAATATTTTCAAAGAATATACATTCAATTATAAAAGTTAATTTTGTTTCCAGGCAGCAGGCTTTCTTTTAGAAGTTAGTGACCTCTGAGTATCCCCTTAAATATGTGCAATTCAAAGGGTAAAATTTTGAAACAGTTATGCAGGGGTATAGTCCACGCTACGATTTTGGATGTGAACCAAGAACAACTTGCAGAGACTTTTAAAACCTTGGGGAAATCAAGGCTTCCTGACAAACCCAATCCACCTCAGAGCACTGCTAACCTGGCCACTCATCACTGCAAGTTACTTCGAAAATCCTCAGTCTGAAAGCACGTGTTTTATGTCAGTGTTGTGTGAAATTCGACTAAGTTGTGGTTTTCCTTTGCATGCATACACTTGGAAAGGCATGAGCCAAAGGAGTGCACATGACTGTGCATGTCAGAAAAGGCAGGAGAGAGGTACACACACCTATTTCCTAAGGATATCTGATCCCATGCCATGTGATGAGGCTGGGACTTTCTCCACAATACACAAGGTGCCCCAGTTCTCAAATTGGGGGAAATTAGTATGTGGTAAGAGATACAGATCTGCTGTTTACTATATAATCAATATAGACACTCCAAAATGCTTTTTACCCCCAAAGCTGATGTCACTGACTTCCCACAAACAGCATCCTGTAGACACGTATTTTTCATGGGTAATGTGTATCAACAATCACATTCGAGCCCCCTCCCAACTCGCAGTGCACGCTGCTGAGCTCTGAAATGCTGTAAGCATGCTGCCCGAACTGGGACAGAAACGCACTCAAAAAGTTTCTAACCAGGCTTCAGCGAAAAAACCCCAACCACCTCCCCCTCACTGCTGCTTCTTTGGTGGCACACGAGACTTTGCAACCACAATCGGAACTACGGAGAGCAACCCAATCAGCAAAGCCCAGAGAGGGCGGTAGAAGAGCCAGCCCAGGGAGATGGTCAGGAGCGACAGCGAAGTGGCTACGCACAAGGCAAATGCTTTTAATCCAATGTTAACCAGCTCTCTCACAACAGGAAACCAGTCCACTGCGGAAAGAATTAAACAAGGGAGACAGTAGTTGGCAAGATGATAGTTTCAAAGGAAGTCTTATCCATGCCTAGGATTTGCACACAAATTACTGCAATCAAAACACAGACTCAAAATCAAGAGCGCTGGATAAAGCATTTCAGCAGAGTATCCTCAAGGCATTTGATAATTAAGCAACAACTAAATACACCAGGCAACAGTGTCCTCATCTCTTCAGACAGGAAGTCATCCAAAACTAAGTCTGTCCAACACTCGAGAGGCAGCATAGGCTGAAAGCTTTGCAGCTATGGAGCAAGTCTAGAGCAACTGATGCAATACACCAGCACAAAAACTAATTTCTGCCAACAACAGATCTTGCAGTAGCATGTATACGTATAAATAAGAAAAAAAAAGACTTAGCAGCTACAAAGCAAGTGATGGCTTTGATGTCTGATGTTTGTAAAAGTTTGATGCAGTCCTGCTTTTCTTTAAGTTTTTATTCCAAAATTTTTCTGTGTTAAAGGGATAAACAAAAACTTTCTTTGCAGTTCATCCACAATAGCGTGTGATAACCAGACACAAAGGCATGTTACTGTACAACTACTAATTAAGATCTGCTGCAAGGACCACTTGCGTATAGGTGTAGAAAGTAATTGGACTGCAGCACCTTGAGTTAGACTTGAAAGGAAGAGCCCAACATGTGCTTCGGCTTCTGGTTTTGGTAAGCTCTCGGCTGGGATCTTCTGAGACGGGCAATAGATATTTGCCTTTTTTATTTTTTTTTCCCCAAATGTTCACAAAGCAACCATCCAGTTCTGGAACCTGCCTCCAAATGCCTACAGTGACTTTCAGATCAAATTCCATCTGAGTTCAAACCAAATTCCTGACCTCCAAATATAATTAACTGCATACGTGAAAAGAGAATATTCTCTAGGGGGTTATGAACCCATTTCTAAATTATTTTACTTTTCTGTAAAAACTTACCTAAAGTGTAAAAGATTCGAGTCATTAGGCTGATGCCTACAAACATTGACAGCCAGCCTGCTGCACGGAGGGCCCAGGTCTTCATGGTGTTACTCTGATGCTCTTTCTGAAACACTTCCTGAAAGCAAACAGTATTATATGCAGCCTCTTCCTCAATTTCTTTCGAGATTCCAGGCTATTATGAGCAAATCAGAGCCGACAGCATTTTAGAGTACAAATTCTCTTGTAGAAGATACATTGCAGCTCGTTCTGCAGGGTGGTTTTGCGCAGTATCACAACACGCTACGACAGATTTCAAAGTGCAGCACAAGGGAAACCAGCATTTTTGTAAATGAAGACAGCTAAACAAGCACCAGTTAACACCCTGGAACTACAGGCAGAAAGAACACAGGTTTTGCTGCAAATGGATACATTCAATGTTCCTGTGCGAAAATAGGAGCTAATAAGTAAACATGGTAAAGGAGGAATGGTCTGACTTCACTGTGTGGGGAGGAAGAGAGAAAAGGCAACAATATGCACTGATGGCTCAAGGAAAGGTCTACGTAAGAACACAAGCAGTATGTAGGGAAGAAAAGCTAAGAAGTGTGTATGTGTGTATTTCATCGGGCAAAGCAAAGCATTTATTTGCAAGACTTCTGAGTAAGACTTTGTTCAAAAGGGGTTGTGTGCCTCTCCGGCTGGACAAAGCGCACACATGAAGATGGCTAAGACATAGGAAAACACTTAATGGGAAAAAGACGTGAATGACTGATTGACGACTCGTACTCACGAGTACTCTGAATTACTCGTTTGTATTAAGTTCACTTCCAACAAATTAAAAATATATGTAATGAAGATTCCAAGCTCACAGCAGAGAGCTGATTCTACTGCAGCTCAAAACAAAGGCCTTTTTAACTGCTTGTGGGAGCTCCTGTAAATTCTTGACGTGGTATTTTTGTGGCAGGGCATGAAACAATCATTAATGGAAAGAAACCTACTAAAAGGAGTAAATGAATCACCAAATTGCTGGAGCATGCAGGATTTACTGGAGCATAATGCTCTGCCTGGAGGTTCTTTCTCAGACCGAATAGCAATAAACATTTCAAACAAGCCTAAACTCCTGTTATTAGGAGCTGAAGAGAAGATAGCTCCCATCGTTTGTTTAATTAAAGCCTGTTTTTTCCTATTTTTACATATGACCTTTTCAAAAGCATGTGCTTGCACGTGTAACTGGGAAACTACCAAAGTGCAAATAAAAACAAAATAAGAAGGCACAGAAACAGCCTTTAAAGCAACCGATGTTCAGCAGCAACACAAGGATTCCCCAAAAATACATACATAGCTATTTTAGCCACGGTTCCCTTTTTTAAAAAAAGGAAACCATCAGTAATAACTATAGCCAAATCATGTCGTGCTAGTGGGCGAAGCACAGAATTTTGCTGCAACACAAAGAACATGCAAAAACCTGGACAGCAAGCATAGGCTATAATGTGTTGTCCTAAAAAAAAAAAAAAAAAGACAGAAAAGCCAATGCTGACATCAAGTATCTCCTCCTCTCCTCTCCAGAGGAGAATGAGAGCTTACTCCCCTCCTGTTTCTGCATTAACATCTCCAGTATTAACCCTTCACTAATAGCCTGTGCTATCTCACCTCCACAGAGAGATCCCCAGGGTACAGAATCTGCAGGACATCTCCAGACTTCGTATGATACGGAACCAGCTGATCTCCTCGCTGGCGAGCAATCACAGTCACCTTGGAAGAAAAGGAAAAATATTTACTGGTTGCTGAGTTGGGAACAGAGTTTGCAAAATATAGAAACAGCTGAAGACTCACCTTATCAGCAGAGCCCAAGTGAGGGTCGTCTCCACTCAGACCCGCGTAGAAGAACGAGACACGAAGGTCTCCTACCTGCAAACAAGAGGATATTGGAAGTCAAGAACAGGCAGCTCTGGATGGGAACACCCTGTATGTATCAAGACTTTTTCTGAACGTTTATGTCCAGCCAGAGGACACCCAGAGCGATTTCCAAGCTGTACTTTTTTCAGGCCTAGTTGATAACTGAAAGAGTACAGCTCAAATGCTGTTTTGCAACACCTCTTCTGACTTAGCTGCAGGACACATTAACACTCACGAGACTCTGTGTTCATCCCTCATCATGTCATCCTTTGGCAGAGAAGGGCAGGCAGAGCAAGATGACAACAAGCAATTGCACTGTACTCTGCCTAGTGCAGCAAAGCAGAGGCAGAACCCACCTCCCAGCACCATCCCGCATCTTTCCCTTTAAAAGCATGTCAAACTGGAGAAAACAAAAGACAAAGAAGCAGGATCAGAAGCTTCCTGCAAGAGAAGCACTCGTGCTGAAGGGCTGTACTAAGGGTGTCACCCTACAGGCACTCCTGATTTCTGCATATTCAAACACAATTGGGACGTGCCCCAACTTTTTTTTTCACATAACAGCAATTGCTGCTTTGGTTTATCTTTCTCATCTTACTTCTGGCCGTCTGGGGTTCTCACTGTGGTAAAAGTAATCTCCCCCTCGAGTAACATCAGCATGTGGATCCTCAAGATTTGACAAACTCAGCTGCTTGAAGTCATCAATTTTATCCACGAGACCTAAGCAAAACAGAGAATCAAGCTCAGGTTCTGTGTCTAACTTGGAAGAGCACATTTGCTGGCTGGCTTCCCGATCACCACTTGAAATGACCACCCTTGTGGAAAGAACCAAAGTCCACTGCTGATGCAACAGCAGACCCAAAGCCAGCACAAAGCAATCCTTACCCTGGGAAAGAACAAAGCTGCCAACCTGGACGTTAGGAGAAACAGCAGTGAAAGACTCCACAGCCATGGCACTAAGGAACAGAGAGAATCCCTGATTAGTCCCGGAATTACGGCCAAACTCTTGATTTGCAGTATGCAATACTGAGCACATAAAAGGTACTGCGCCCAACGGCAGGAGCAACTCAGATTGCTAAATGGCTGTCGTGATGTGAAAACAGATCTGTCAAGAAACTGTGTCCCAACTTCACAGTGTTGGAGCCATTAAAATAAGTTAAGACAAGATACAACTGTCTCTGACCCTGGCCTGACCTTCCATTCATACCACAGGATTTCATTATTCTTTTCTGTGCTGAACCTTTAACGGGCTGAAAAGGAGTTCAGCTCTTCAGAAGCTGTTCTATGGCGATACAGAGGTTTTGAGTGACAATCAATTAATTGCATTCCCAGATGAATTCCTGCAACATTTAACTGCGCTCATAAATGCACTTTATTTCTAGCCGGAATTTATTTAGCTTCTACTGTCAACTGCTACATCTTACCTGCTAAATTAAGAAATCTGGATCACAAACCTTCTCCATATAAAGGCACTTCTATATCACAGCCAAGTTAATTCAATTCCAAGCTCAGGAACCCTTTACTTAGAGACTTGACTTCATTCTCATAAATAGTACTACTAAAATCTCCTCGGCAGTAAACAACAGATTTTACTTTCACAGATGTCTAAGTTGCATAAAAAGGCAAGATGGATGCATTGAAGAAGTCATGCAGCTTACATTTCAAAGAGTCTCATTAATGCTAGGCACGAATTCTGAACAGGAATCTGCAGTTCAGTATGTCTGCATGCACTACACTGCCTCACGCCAAGGATCCACCACAGTCATGCTCGGTCTCTGGTGGGGACCAATACACTCAAATGAAATGTTCTTAGCTGCACGACTTTTTAAATGACAGACTGCAACAGCACTAAGTCAAAAGGGTTTCTTACTCTCAACTGGATATTTGCATTTATTGGAGAAGAGCTGGAGAATTTCCATTAACAAAAAAACATGCATGGGGAGGAGACAAAGCAGGTATGGCATCTGTGCATCCTTTTTTCCATCGTCTCTCACTTACAAGTCTGCTAGTTGGGACTTAGAACTACTTCCTTAAGTAGTACTTCTAAACAAAGGGCAGTGTATTTGGATGAGCCCACAGAACCAAAACAATGTTCCAGAGATTTTGCAAAGTTCAAACTTTTATTGAAATCCTGGCCCTACTGTCTGTCCAGCTGTATCTTTCACTTACACGTAACGTAATTTGCCAGATGGCATCCTGCATCCTAAGGAACCAAGCAGGTGCTGTGAGAATGACAAGCAAGCTAAAACTGATCATTAAAGATGCCACATTGTAGTTTAGCTAAAATGCTGCAGATGATACGTGAAACAAATTATATATGGGTGATTGCCACACATAAGCCTGTGAGTTGAGAGGTGTGACAAGCTGACGGAATGCCTCCTATTCTAACCCTGGACTTACATGAAATGAAACAATTAGTAACAGGCTGCACTAACAGACAAAAACGTCAGAAAGGAACTCATTCAAGTTCTCCTACCTGGAAGCTACATGGAGGCAATATAACAGCCTGACATCCCAACATTATCAATATCCACTGGCAGCTTAATTCTGCTTCCACCGGGCAGCTTTGAATTGCTCTCTAGTTTCTCTATGCCTTAATCCCCCCAACTGCCCAAAGACTAAAAGTTTCCATCTACTTCACTGTGTCATGAAGATCAGTTATTTAGCTCTCATCTTTGCTCAGACACAGTGACAGAACCTAGAGGGACTGTGCCAGGTGGTAAATTACCTAGGGTTTTTGTGTCCAATTTCTCGATCAAAGTTTCTGCTGTTCACAACTTCCGATTTCCACTCGGTATCTAAAGAGAATTATACGAAGGTTGAGCAAAAGACAGGAAGAATTGCCATTCAGATCTTAGCTACTTAGATCTCAATCAATCAGTTCCAAGTTACACTTCTAGTAATACTGTTTGCATCAGGGTATAAATGTGATAGTCTGTACTGATACTTAAATCCATCCTCTTGGCCTACTAACAAAGAATGGCAGGATTTAGGAAAAAAATAAAAAAAATTTTGGGGATAAAGTTTTAACTCAACTTTGCACAGTGGGAGCTTTGCTGTTGGCATCTTCCAAAATCAGGTTTTGATTCCTGGTTCCACTCTTTGGGAATAACCTGGTTTTATGAAGAAAGGCTGCAAGTTCTGCTGGAAGTAGCAGATTTCAGAGCAGTGAGGTAACAGATAGAGATAGTACCTGCATGTGCTGCTGTCAGAATGCACAACGGTGCCTTTGTTCGGGCCACAGCAGCCTTCCCACATCTCCAGAACAGACTCCAGTAGGTTCCTTACAACTCTTGCAATATTAGAATCCCTTTGTTGAGCAGCTTCCGTATTAAATACAGATTGCTCTACTTCCATGAAGGAGTAGAAAGGAAAGGGAGTTTGGTTAAACAGAGGAGTAGGTATCATGGTGAGGGATATTCTGGAGCATTGGGTACGTGGCAAAATTTTGGTAGCGGGGGGCTGCTGCAGGGGTGGTCTCTGTGGGAAGAGGTAAGAGGCTGCGCTGTGTTGGACACAGCTGGCTCCACACCGATCCCACTGCAGGCCACAGCGGAGCCCATCAGCTAAGTGTGGGACACTTCTGTGAAAACGTTTTTAAGTAAGGGCAGAAAATATCAAATGGGGAAGGGAGGGAACAAAAAGGAGCAAGAAACAGCAGAAGAAACACCAAAGTCAGAGGAGGTGCTCCCCAGCAGAGCAAATACTCGCTGCAGCTTGGGGAGAGTCCATGGAGCAGGGGAAAAGTGTGAGAAGAAAAGCGTTGCCACAGAGAAACCACCACGGACTGACTGTAAACACACTCCCACCCCTGCCCCACTAACGGGAGTGACTGTAACTGGTGGTGATAACAAGGGCCAGGGGGAAAGGGTGAGAGAAGATGTGTTTTGCCAACAACCTAATCTATAATCAACTATTTATTTTAATTGACAGTAAATCACTTTTGCCCAAGTCCAGCCTGTTTTGCTCACAATGGTAACTGCTAAGCAATCTCCCCACCTTTATTTCAACCCACAAGCTCTCTCATTCCTGTTCTTCCCAGTCTCTTCCCCAGTCCCACTGGGTGGGAGAGTCAGCTAGCAGCTGTGTGGGCCCTTTGCTGCCAGCCAAGGCTAACCCACCACATCTAATAACATACAGACTTTTACTGGGCAGAAGCCATAAATTTTGAGAGGGCAGCTGTGTTTCTTGTTGTGTTGTTGTTTGGGTTTTTTTAAATGGCATTTCTTTTTGCTCCCTGCTACTGTAAGACTGTTTTTCCCAGCTCACAACCCCCAGCTTTGCTCCTTATGTATCTCCATGGTGCCAGGTCCCATGCTTCACTGACGTGGGGTATTTTTATGATCATACGCAGGAATTGCTGCACACCCACGTTACACATCCATGTGCTTTCATCAGAGATAAATGAAGCAGAGAGACCAATCTCCAGATATATGATGACTCAGAGTATTTTTCTGCCACTGGGTAGATCAGAATAATGCTCTCGATTCTGCTCCTGCCAAAAAAAGGATTTGGCAAAAGCCACAGCACACATCAGAAGCTGCTGGTGGTTTTCATTAGCTGATATCAACATCTAAACAGACTCTCCACAGGTTTTTTTACAGGCTGGAGCTGCACTGCTTTTCCCCGTCTATTCTCCTCTCCTCATGAATAACGTATGACAAATTTCTCCACTTCTGAAGAAAAATCTCAGGTGTAGCTTTGAACACACTCCCATCTCTGCCCATCTCCCCTCACTTATGGGTCTGATTGCCAGAGCATCCAGTCCCTGGATGCTGCTCTGAACCTCTAGGAGTTCCGAGACAAGACTCTGTAGCGGTTTCTCGTTAACAGCACACCTCTTGTCACCTCAGTTATCTCAACAAGATCAAGGAGATCCCACCTTTTGTTTAGGAAACAATTTTTGCTTTTTTCTTCATATTCCTTTCCCTTCTCTCCCAAAAAGAAAATCAGGTGTTTACAACAAAAATTAAAATTACGCACACATAAAAGTCGAAAGTCACATGCATAAAAAGAAAGGAACTTTCTGTTGATCCACTTACTGTAGGAATACTTTGTCTCTTTCTTAATCTCACCATTCTCTTCATACTCCCTGCAGAGAAAAGGGGTGGGATGAGAACCAAAACAGTGCACACACACCCCTGCTCAGGGCAGAGTACACTTGCCAAATGAAATGCACAGACAGCTCACTGGCAACACAAACTTATCTTTACAACTAACTCTGCTCTGAATTACTTATTCTGAAGAGTCTGTAGAGTGAGACCTACATACTAACTTTATACCACTGTCAGTGGAATTACTACTAATAAACAGAAATGTTTTCCCCTTCTGCTTGCAACTACTGTTAATATCTCATCAGTTTTGTAAATCCCCTTGAAAAGGTACCTAGACTGCAATATTGCCTATTATAATCGGTGTCTCTCAAGAAACTAAATTTTGCAGTTTACTTTCACAGCTAGAAATTAATGTTAGCATTGATTATTAAGGATAAGGGGTAACAGAGTCTTCTAAAAATCAAGAAAATATGTCTTAGTTTAATTAAATACTTCAGGCTGCACAATAAGTACCAAAGAAATGAAGAGATTTCTTTCAGTCACATCCCCAAAAGACTCATGTATCCACAAGTCTGAGAAAAAAATATGACTTCTAGATTCAACTGGATATAACAGGGTTTTTTAACTGCTCTGAAATATTCCAGTGTATGTTCTGCTGTAGGTATCAACCAGGCAGTTCGGGGCTCGATGGGTTTATCAAAGTTTATTCTGGAATTCATAATTGAAATTGTTGAGTTCACTTACTTTTCTAACAAAAGTTAAGACCACTTTGGGATATTTAAACAAACCCAAACCAATAACAAACAACAGACCAACAAAAAAAACCCCAGTAAGCAAATCACTGTCACTGTGGAAGAAACAAAGATAGCCAAGAGAAAACATGATGGAGTTTCTGGATTAAGCAAAAAAAAAGTCTATTTCCTTCCTGAGGACAATGAAAGAAATTGGCTTGGGGGTCCATGATCAAGTTTTAGAGAATGGCAGCAGGAAAGGCTTAGTAGATGCAGGGAAAAAGAGGATTGTGAAGTTTTATTTTTAAAAAAATCAGGACCAAGTATTTTGGGACAAAGGTTTTGATTCTGATAATCAACTAGTATTATGGGGGTGGAGTTACAGAAATCCTGAAGAGCAGAAAGTATATCAATAGATAAAAGAAGCATTAGAAACACGAAAAACAATAGAAATCAACTGAGTCTTTGGGAAAAACATGAGTGGGTTTTGGGTTTTGTTTCTTTTTAAAAAATCAGTAAAGATCTTTGAATTCTGTTGATAACATATAAGACAAAACAGATCAATGGGCTGTGAGGCATCCCAGCACCAGAAAACAATAATGAAAACAAAAAACCCAGAGCTGCAGCACGGAGGCCAAGAAAGCCTGTATGAAAGCATACAAAATTAGGAAGTGGAAATATCTGATGAAAGGGCTTGGGTGTTACACAAATTTTATCTGACGCAAATTATGAAGCACTGACCAATAAAGTGACTCTATAAAAAATCCAAGCACTCTAGAACTCTCCTGCTGTAAAGACTTGTTGGGAGTTTTACTGTTGGAGATGGAGAGAGGAAAAAAGAAAAAGAAAAGGGATGGGATTCTGTTAATATAACAACTCTATAAACTGCTTTCACTTACGTCGAATCTTCATACTCTACCCACTGGTACATTTCCACGTTACGCTTAAGTTTGACAGCCTGGATGGAGAGCCCATAGCTGGGATCAAACAAAGGCTATTTAAAAATTAAACAAAATAGGAGTCAGTATAAATGCTGCACCTCTCAAGCTCAAAACACTGTACTTTTATTATCAAACTCGTTACATACCTCGATTCACATAGTTAGTAGTATGTTACACACAGCTGAATACAGAATAAATGAAATTTATGAATTGTGAAAGACAAAAAGGAATATATCTTTATATCACTGATAAACGTGACTTAAAGAATCATCATCAAAAATTATTGCCATAGTGAAGAATAAAACCAGAAATGCTGGCTATTGGTTTGCAGGCTTAAGTGTTTAAACCAAGGGGAGACTTTATTTTGCTGGAAGCTACTGTGCTTTGTTATCTTCTGCAATGCAGGCTGACCACAGAAAATGACATTGCTACTGAAAAGTCAGAACTTGCAGAAACTCTGTAGTGCAGAAGCCTAAAGACATTACAATATCATGAACATACAACAGGTTCCCTATACAAAGAAGAACTGGAATTATCCACCACAGGCCATGGGAAGGTAAGCACAGATAGATGTTTCTTTGGAGGAGAGAGACCAAGATTGCACGACGCCTCCCCAACTCCCAGCCAAGAACCAAATCTTGTGCTGTAGGCAGCAATGCTTACAGAGAAGGAGAGAGACTACATGTCTTCTCACTGGATATCAAACGTAACTTTAATTGGCAAAGACTCTTCCCTCCCTCCAAACTTGAAATACTCCTGTCTTCAAGACTCTACTTACCTTAGATGTACTTAAAGCACCAGCTAAATGCACCAACCTCCCTTCATTCTGCTGAGACACACTGTGGATGCTATCAAGAGGGATCACTAGAGAGAGCCCCTCATCGAGAGATTTGGCTGTCTTTAAGGCTCGACCCTGCAATCAAGAATAGCAAAAATCAAGTTGTGAAGAATCAATGGTTCAGCAGTATTATGGCAGAGCAGCATTTTGTAAAAAAGGTTGGCAGACAAGTGATCTGAAGACCGCAAGGAATGCTTGTATATTCAGCCTCCAGCCGTGCTCTAAAAACACACTCACACTTCTACGCTCTCCTCCTCTGTCTGCCTGAGTTTGAGGCAGTTCATCTTACCCATGCAACATGACCATTAACAGTAACTAAGCTCCTCAAAAACACATGGATTGTTTCTACATGAGTCTAAAATTACTGCTCTTCACCTCTTACCTTGTTCACGAATAGCCAAAAAAATTATGTCAGTTATGGTCCTTTTCCCGCAGACCCACGCAACTACTTGGCAGAAGTTTTCCCTATCTTACCATCATGTTATGGTGTGTTTTCTCCTGCAAACTCCCCAAAATTTGGAGTAGATCCCTTCCCTCTTGTAGAGGTATAAAAGTAAGTCTTACATGAAAATTCATAGAATCCTGCTCCTCCACTCCAAAACTGTCAAAAATATGTGTTTGCAACAGTAGGGTGTTAGGATTCCCTACTTAAACTATTTTTTCAATCTAAACCCAAGACACTGAAAAATAATTAACAGTCTTAGTCTTGCAGCGTGGCCTATAAATTCCTTTAAAACAATTGTAATAACATGAGAAATGAGGACCTTATGTTATCCCAAGAAAAGAGAGAAAACGGGAATGCAGGTGGCTCATACAAGCCTCTTTCAATAATACTACATTCTGTTTCTGTATCTACTTACAAGTTTTTGGTCTTACCATCATACAGTGCCACCATCACTACTACACTCAGTTCTAAAGAAACACTCTCTGTGGGCCTGTGGTTTCGCTCTTGTTATATCCCAAGCCTAAGCGCCAGGCTCTCCAGACATAATGTCCTCTTCTCATGGATGAAGTAAAAAGCTTTAACATGACCACTTTAGTAAGCTTACAAATGCAAAACTAGTTGAATTTCACCTCAGTTGTTACATTTCACTTACTTCATTGGTAAAAAGAAGGTAGAAAGACAGAAGAAATGTCACAAGTCCCATCAACATGCCTCCAGAAGTCTCGCTAAGCCTCTCCAGGAACCCTGGCTTGGACTCACTTGTGATTTTAACATGTTCTTTTCTGCTGCCTGTGTCAGAGAACTGTTGGAGATAAACCAAAAAGTCAATATTGGTGTGAAAGGAGAAGGCATTCCATTCCAAAACAAGACTTTGTCTGCATTATTACTACAGAGTAGCAGCTCGTGCCTTGGATCAAAACTTTCCCACACTTACTAAATGCCTTGTCATGCTTTTGAGACCAGAAATGCAGTTCATAAATAAACCTCAAGCTTAGTGCAAAGAACAGTTTCTATGGCAGTGGTTCGACAGGGCACTTCAAGCTTTCTTCGGTCTGTTTCCAGGTTCCCTGTCTGGTGTCCACACCCTGCACTCAGGCCATGACAAATTGAGTAATACTCCTGAATTCCACACCAGCTAAAACATAGCTATAAATATCAAGTTACGCTTTACCTCACCAGTGGAAAAGTGCCTCCATGCTTTAAAACAGCTGCATCTCGGGCACTAAAAAGAGAGAGCTCGGAACTGAGCTGCCACCGCTCTCCTGGCCAGCGCCACGTTCAAGCGAAAAAGCCCGGCGCCTTTTCCGTACGCCCGCTCGCCATGGGGAATAACCGAGAAACCACTTCAGGTTAGCACACGCAGCCACCAGAGCGAACGAGGCTTCTCTCTCGTTCATCCCGAGGTGCCCGGCGGGAGGTGACAGCCGCCCCGGGCCCCC